>NW_015505189.1:3022794-3023733 GCF_001515645.1 Sinocyclocheilus grahami | reverse complement strand
TCTCGTATCGGCAGGGATTGTAGGTGGGGGGAGTGAATGGACAGTGCTCTCTCCCACCTTCAATACCACGACTGAGGAGCAAGGCACCGAACCCCCAACTGCTCCCCGGGTGCCGCAGCAAAAAATGTCTGCCCTTTGGATGGGATAAATGCAGAGCACTAATTCCGATAATAATTGGTAACTAATACAGTCATACAGCCAAAAATATCGACACCCTTAGTAAATATGATCAAAGAAGGCTGTGAAAATTAATCTGCATTGTTAATCATTTTGATATTTTATTTAAAATATTGACAATCTAACCTTTCATTGGATAATAAGAATTTAAAATGGGGGGGGGAAATATCATTATGAAATAAATGTTTTTCTCTAATACACATTGGCCACAATTAACGGTACCCTTTTATTCAATACTTTTTGAAACCTCCATTTGCCAGTTATCTCTCTCTCTCTTTCTCTGTCTAGCGCATAACTTAGCATCCTATTGTGCAGATACAAGTTGTAATGTTACGTCTGCTACGTATCCAAGTTATCTGATTTATCATAGGATGTGTCATAGAATGAGCTTCGGTTTATTGGCATAAAGTCACTTCACCTCAGGCAGCTATTCCTTTTTAGATGCTTCTTTATTAATAACATTGCTTCATCATAATCATAATCTAACATGTCCTAATCATGTGGATGAGGTTAGAGAGCACCTGACAAGAGATCAGAGACAATTCCTTAATCCAGAATCTCTCCAGACCCTTCATATTCCCAGCTCCATGATGGTGCTTCTCCTCTTCAGTTCACCACACTCATCTTCTATAGAGGTCAAGGAACTGGAATGGCCATAGCAGAAGCTTGGTTTTGTGCTCAGTGACTCATTTTTGTGTTGTTTTTGAGATTTGTGTTTGGATTATTGTACGGTTGGAAGATCCAAACATGGCCCATTATAAG
>NW_015505189.1:2944226-3021897 GCF_001515645.1 Sinocyclocheilus grahami | reverse complement strand
CGCCCCCGCGCGCGCTCTCTCTCTCTCTCTCTCTCTCTCTCTCTCTCTCTCTCTCTCTCTCTCTCTCTCTGTCTAGCGCATAACTTAGCATCCTATTGTGCAGATACAAGTTGTAATGTTACGTCTGCTATGTATCTAAGTTATCTGATTTATCATAGGATGTGTCATAGAATGAGCTTCAGTTTATTGGCATAAAGTCACTCTTCACCTCAGGCAGCTATTCCTTTTTAGATGCTTCTTTATTAATAACATTGCTTCATCATAATCATAATCTAACATGTCCTAATCATGTGTTCATGTTTTCATAGACAGGTTTTCATGTCATATTTTTATTTTTAACATTCATTTTCATAACAATCTTCAGATTTTTTCATGATATCCTTTACGGCCATGCCCCGCCCCCCGCACAAGCCCCGCCCCCGATTACTCGAAATTTCCCAAAATGCCCATCCCTAGTGTGTGTGTGTGTGTGTTTGTGTATGTATGTATGTGTGTGTGTGCATAATTTATTGTACGGTTGGAAGATCCAAACATGGCCCATTATAAGATTTCTAACAGAGTCAGTCACTTATTATTATTTTTTTATCTGTTGGTATTTGATAGAATCCATGATGCCATGTGTCTAAACAAGATGTCCAGGACCTCTAGCAGAAATATAGGCCCACAACATCAAAAATACAGCAGTATTTTTCATTGTACACATGGGGTACTTTTTATTCCTGTGTTCACCAAACCCATCTTGAGTGTTTGCTGCTAAAAAGCTCCATTTTTTAGTTTCATCTGACCATTGAAGCCAGTCCCATTTGAAGTTCCAGTCGTGTCTGACAACAGAATATGCTGGGGATTGTTTTGGATGAGCTAGGAGAATTTTTCTTGAAACCCTACTCCCAAACAACATGTGGTGATGTAGGTGCTGTTTGACAATTTTTTTTCAGATTTTCTGACCCCGAGACTCAACTATTTTCTGCAATTCTCCAGCTGTGGTCCTTGGAGAGTCTTTGGCCACTCAAACTCTCCTCTTCACCGTGCATTAGGACGATATAGACACACGCCCTATTCCAGGCAGATTTGCAACATTTTATGTTGATTGGAAATTCTTAATTATTGTCCTGATGGTGGAAATGGGAATTTCCACTGCTCTAGCTCTTTTCTTAAAGCCACTTCACTAATTTGTGAAGCTCAGTTATCTTTTGCTGCACATCAGAAATATATTCTTTGGTTTTTCATTGTGATGGATGATTAAGGGATTTTGACCTTTTGTTTTCCCTCCCATTTATATTTCTGTGAAACAGGAAGCCATGGCTGGATAATTTCATGTTCATAATCACCCTGGAGTGCTCAAAATTGTGAATATGAATGGGAATATACTTCAGAGATATTTTTACTCATAAGAATTTCTAGGGGTGCCAATAATTGTGTCCAACGTGTATTTGAGAAAAACATTTAATTATATTTCCCCCCCATTTTAAATTCTTATTATGCAATGAATTTTTAAAATAAAAGATCAAAAGGATTAACAATGTAGATTCATTTTCACAGCCTTCTTTGATCACATTTACCAAGGGTGCCGATATTTTTGGCCATGACTCTATATATAGATATATATATATATACAAGGTATATATATATATATATATATATATATATATATATATATATATATACCTTGCTATGTGTACTGCGTTAGGCTAACCGAGACTTGTCATTTGCACTTATATTGTTGCTCTTTTGTTAGTTTTGACTGCTTTTGTCCTCATTTGTAAGTCGCTTTGGATAAAAGCGTCTGCTAAATGACTAAATGTAAATGTAAAATCTTATGCTTTAGATTGATGATCTAGTGGCATCACGCAAATATGTTAGTGGACTGGTTAGATGGAACCAAAGACCTTTTAAACAAACTTTCTGTGACATGCTTTAGCACATATTTAATTGCAAGGAACTGAAAGTGTCACTTCTGATGTGTTTATTGTACATGCATACATACATATAAGATTGTCACTTCCTGTCTAAAGGAGACTCCAGTTACCCTGGACGTGCCATTAGGCGTCATAAGCCGTATAGAGAAGATGGGCGGAGCCTCCAGTCGAGGAGAGAACTCCTACGGGCTTGAAATCACCTGCAAGGTATCGCTCACACAAAGCCCTAGAAATTCACATCCCATAACCGCTAATGTTAAGGGCAGCAAATGAGGGGAAAAGTGGTGGTGGGATCCTAAAGTGTTGCAAGCCAGATTTTAACTCGACATATTGCATGTCATGTGTAGTATCACACAGTGTTTAATAACCATTTGCTCCAAAAATGTTTTTGAATATTTTCTATACATGTTAGTACCTTCATCTGTTTTTAGAGCACTTACAGCTTCTGCTTTGATTTTGAATGTAAACTGCTATAGTATGAAAATGTGACAGCTTAGGTTAGAGCAGAAGTGTGACATTCTCAAATAATTTTGTGTGTGTGTGTGTGTGTATGTATCAGGACATGAGGAACCTGCGATTTGCTCTGAAGCAAGAAGGCCACAGTCGAAGAGACATCTTTGAGATTCTTTTCAAATATGCTTTCCCACTGTCTCATGGAATGGTCAGTGTTTGGTGTTTAATGTTATTCTTAAATGCTAATTTTTAGACTCACTCAGAAATGATTTAAAACTAAATTAATCACTTTTGTGCATTTTATGCAGTGCGATTAAGTGTCAACGTTTCAGGATTTCACAACTGGATTTCATCATTAGCAGAATGCATGAAATACTGGTTTAACTTACTCTTTAACGTATTCTTTCTTTGACTTTCACAGCAACTCTTTGCCTTTCTGAGTCAGGAGAAGTATGAGGAGAATGGCTGGAACGTTTATGAGGCCATGGAAGAGTACAGGAGGCAGGTGAGGACCAGATGCCAGGACATGTGCTAGTCTAGAAACAGTCGTGCTGCCCTTGTTCAAACTGCTCACACTTGCCATTCACTTGCTAATATAATATAATAAAATACAATATTGTTAATGTAGTTACTGCACAGTGCACTTTCATTAATGATTATGTGTTGTTTTTCTGTTCTGATTGTCAGGGTCTACCCAGTAGTGAGTGGAGGGTCACTTTCATCAATAAGAACTACGAGCTGTGTGACACCTATCCCACAATTCTTGTTGTTCCATACAAGGCCACAGAGGAAGATCTTAGAAGAGTTGCTACCTTCCGTTCCCGCTGCCGCATCCCGGTGAGCTCTTTCACAGATGACCAGTTTGAAAGGCCAGAATAATGGTGTGATTCTTGTTGGAAGGTCATATTCAAGCTTCTGCTGCATAATGTAGGCTGTTTAGTGGAAAATTTTGGAGAATGCCAATTGAAATTTTTGCACATAAATAAGAAAGCAATGCTTTTCAGATTTATTTAATTGTATAAATTACTTTCATATATTTACTGTGATATTTATTATTATTATTATTATATGTGGTTGGATATTTATATATCTCTGTATGATGATAACGTCATCATACAGAGATATAGGAGCTGCGCAAAAAATCGCGCGAATATGAACATGGTTTGGCGCAGCTCGTCAGTGAACAACGGCTCTGTGTAGTTAATGCTGCTCAATGTGAAAGCACGCAGGTGATGGAGATTTACCGCTGATTAAAGAACCGGCTTTACTGATAAGATGCGCGTTAAATATCGCTTGCGATTAATCGTGCAGCCCTATAATATACTAATAAAAAAGAAAATTCCTAATTTTGGCATCCAGTATGGTACCGATACATATTGTGCACCCCTAGATGATGATAAAGCTTTCTTTTGTTGTCCTCATCTTCAATTCAACAATGTGTTTTTTATTAAATGTTTGTTGATGACCTTACCTTCCGTAATGATGATGTGTTTCCTTCCCCTCTCAGGTGTTGTCGTGGTTCCATAAAGAGAACCATGCTGTGATCATGCGGTGTAGCCAGCCGTTGGTGGGAATGAGCGGCAAGCGCAACAAAGATGATGAACGTTACTTGGACCTAATCCGTGAGGCCAATGGTACTACCAAACTCACCATCTATGATGCCAGGCCTAATGTCAATGCTGTGGCAAACAAGGTAAGATCGCAGAGGGATACTAATAAGTGGGGCTTAGTGTCAGATCTGAGAGATTCAAATTCATCTCCAAGGAATTTTTGAGAGTTTTTGAATATGAAAACCCTCTTTGTTTACCTCATATCTAACTTATGGCCGTATCCACTGAAGGTATGGGCTGGTTACTGTTTTCCAGCCGGTCTTAGACTCTTGGTTTGTATTAGACAAACAAAACTGTTTGCTTTTGCATGAGTGTGTTGCCAAACTAATTAAAAGCAAAACCAACCACAATGTGGACCCAGATGTGGACCACAGTGGTGCTATGCCACACTGAACACCACTGACAGAGCATTTTGAAATGGCATTATTGATCCAATATTTTTTCTTGGAAAATGTGTTTTGGTAAATGAAGTGTGAAAGTAAGTGTGCAGAAATTCTCTACATGATCACATATCTTAACCTGTACACTTCTCACCCCTTACCCTGCAGGCCACAGGAGGGGGTTACGAGGGTGACGATGCATATCAGAATGCTGAGCTGGTCTTTCTGGACATCCATAATATCCATGTCATGAGGGAGTCACTGAAGAAGTTAAAGGACATTGTCTACCCCAATGTGGAGGAGTCTCATTGGCTCTCCAGCCTGGAGTCCACCCACTGGCTAGAGCATATTAAGGTTTGTTTTTTATTCCATGCATACCAATATATATTATAAACGGATGCACATAAGTGGTACGCAGGTGCGCATGCGCGACCAAAATAAAAATTGCGCTGTGTAAATTAGTTTAGACCGCTCATTAGCGTACCGACATGGTTGACGGCTGTTAATGCACAATTATAATTTTAGATTGACAAACTGTAATACTGTATAAGATTTCTATTCGAACTGAGAGCATAAATCTAGGCTATCCGCTGCCTTTTTCAAAGCACAGTGCAAAACTGTGACATTTCATTCACTGACACTCTTCAATCGGCAGTGCTAAACCCAGCAGCGCATGTACTTGCCGGCAACCCGCCAAAATAAAAGCTTGCTGATTTTAAGTTTAAAAATTATGAAAATTCATATAAAAATGTTTTATATATTAGCATTTTATTTTTAAATTTACTATAAAATAATTGTATTTTTATTTAATATTCCCTTTTTATTTTAAAATATAATATTATTATTACATCTTATTATTTTGTTTATTTTATTTTTTTAAATAAATTAAGTGCAATAATATTATTATCACTATCAGAATTTAAAAAATATTTTTATAAATTCTTACTTTTAGTACTTCTTACTAAAAGCACTTACTTTCACACTTCATGTACTGTTTAATGGGTCACACTCTGTGCAGTGTGAAGACCAAATCAAAACTCCAGGTGCTCTTTTGAGAACCAGGCTGAAAAACTTATGTGCACCCCTTATTATAAAACTCAACATGCTCTACTGTAACTACCTTCTATCCTGCACTAGCTGGTGCTATCAGGGGCCATCCAGGTGGCTGATAAGGTGTCTTCTGGGAGCTCTGTGGTGGTGCACTGCAGTGACGGCTGGGACCGCACAGCTCAGCTCACTTCTCTGGCCATGCTGATGCTGGATTCATTCTACAGGACTCTCAGGGGCTTCCAGGTGCTGCTGGAGAAGGAATGGATCAGCTTTGGACACAAGTTCGCCTCAGTGAGTCCCAGCTGGGTTTACAAAGTCTTGGATCTGGAAAACCACACATTTAGTGATGGAGTTTGAGTTCTGTCAGCCATGTTATCAGGATGATTGCTTTAATAGAGTTGATAGAGCATTAATAATAAGGGTAAACCACATCTGGGTGTTTTAGCTTTTGTTTTTTTTGTAAACAAAAAAACTAATTGTTATCAGTTGGTATTTACTTCATGCTTTATGTGTGTAGAGAATCGGCCATGGAGACAAAAACCATGCAGATCAGGACAGGTCACCTATCTTTTTGCAGTTTATTGACTGCGTGTGGCAAATGACTAAACAGGTAGGAATCTAATTGTCTAACCATGTGAACTGTCATACTGCTCCAAACCTGTATTGCTGTTTTGTTCTTTCTGTTCTGTGGAACACAAAAGGAGGTATTTTGCAAAATGTCTGAGCTGCTGTTCAGTCATTGTGGATGCTGATTTATGCTGTGAATCTAACAGCATCCGCCTTCACGTGACATTCCCAATCATGTGGATTCTGTTCAAATTGACTGGATTTAGCTCCTGTGATAATTTGCAGAACAACGGTAAATGTGACCGCATTGTAACACAAGACAGCATTCAGCATCATTGATATCAAACCTGGCACAAAACAACTTAACACGGTATATTTAAATATATGCAACCTTGAGATCTGAGTGGCAAACCACTTAAAGGGTTAGTTCACCCAAAAATTCAAATTAGCCCATAAATTACTCACCCTCAAGTCATCCTAGGTGTATATGACTTTCTTCTTTCAGACAAATCCAGTCTGAGTTATATTAAAAATTGTCTTTGATCTTTCAAGTTTTTCAATGCCACTCAGCGGGTGTTGCATGCATCAGTCCAAAAGAAGTTAAATAAAAAGCCCATCCATAAAAAAGTGTCTCACACAGCTCCGGGGGGTGAACAAAGGCCTCCCTATTCAAAACGTAATAATCACTTTAATCTAGCTTGCACTCACTGTTGTAAACGGAAGCAGCTCCAGGCGGATGGCGTATGAGTTCGGCTTTGCGCATGCGCCGCTCAGAAGTGACGAACGCGGAAGCGCAGGGGAGAGATCAAAATAAAACAACGGTCACTTATTAGATGTACAAAACGAGGATTTGTAAAGAAGAATGTCAGAGGATTTCGATATAAGCCAAGAGGAGACTGGTTTTCCTTTGCTAAAGTAAGGAAACTTTGTTTCCTTTGCTCCTGTTAACAAACGTTGGTTTTCACGAGACTCACCAGCGCATGCGCAACGCTGAACTCATACGTCATCAGCCATTAACACGGAGCTGCTTCCGTTTACAACAGTGAGCGCAAGCTAGATTAAAGTGATTATTAAATTTTGAATATGGATATTTTTCTTACAAAAACGCATCGATTAGCTACAGGAGGCCTTTGTTCACCCCCCGGAGCCGTGTGAGACGGGGTTTTTTATGGATGGGCACTTTTTATTTAACTTCTTTTGGACTGATGCATGCAACACCCGCTGAGTGGCATTAAACAGCTTGAAAGATCAAAGACCATTTTTAATATAACTCCGACTGGATTCGTCTGAAAGAAGAAAGTCATATACACCTAGGATGACGTGAGGGTGAGTAATTTATGGGCTAATTTTCATTTTTGGGTGAACTAACCCTTTAACAACACAAAGCTAGCTGTTGTATGTAGTCAGCAGTAGTATTAAGTACTTTATTGGCGCTTGAACATCATTGTCTAATATATAACACAGAAATCAGCATCTCAAATATCTCTTTTGTGTTAATCAACTAAAACATAATACAGATTTTGTACATTTGTAGATTTGGTTTTGTAAAATTATTTTATCCAGCTATTTAAGAGTTTAATGTGTTAAAGGTGCCATAGAATGCATTGATACAATATTTTAAATTGTTCTCTGATATCTACATAAAAGGTATGTGGCTTAGGAAAGGGCAAAAAATCTCAAGAAAAGGTTTTACATGTCCATTTACAACCCTAGGATTTGTCCCTAGAATGAAATGGTCTGATTTTTCCTTATTTGGAAGGGTCATGAATAATAATGTTGAGCTCTGCTCTGATTGGCTGTTTCACAGTGCGGCTCAATGTTGAGCTCTGCTCTGATTGGCTTGTTTCACAGTGCGGCTCATTTCAGTAGCTCACACAGCAGGAAGGAAACACAGGGAAAATATATATTTCAATACTGTCTCTCACAGTTATATCGTTGGGTAATTATACTGTATATAAAATGTGGGCAACAGGGAGCCGATATTAATATGCGGAGCATTGAAACTGCTTTCGAGTGCACGATCGCGTTTTACTTTCACTTTCGAGATTTGCGATCACACGTGCTCTGTGTAAAGTACAGCGGCAGTACCATGGGCGGGTATATGCAAATGTTGAGGGTGTAACTATCAGTGATCCCGACTGTAACGTCACAGTCGGTGTTATGTTCTGATTCACCTATTTTTCAGTGGTCTTTTGCATGCGCGAGATTTACATAAGGAGGAAACAATGGTGTTTGAGACTCACGGTATGTCATTTTCACGTACAGAACTGTTATTATTCAACTATGCCAAGGTAAATACAGTTTTCCATTCTATGGCACCTTTAATGCAAGTAAGTCTCTTTAACTGGGGATGCACTGATACCACTTTTTCCAGAACGAGTTCAATACAGATACTTTTATTTTCGGTACTTTCCGATACCTATACCTGTCATTTTTTTTAAATATTGGGTACAGAAACCAAAACAAAATATTAATCATGTTAGCTGGCTTCATTTAGCAATTAGACATTTCCTTCAGTTATTTTCACACTTAATTATGCCCGCTAAAATGTATTGTACAAGATTTTGTTACTTTCACTGTTAATTTTATTGTTCTATGGTATTTCATCTTTAATTTAATAAAGCAATAAGCCCCAAGAAGCCATGGTTTACAGTGAATATATAACAGCTAAGGGGTGTTGTTAGGCACGACGCGAAGCGGAGTTCACAACTGTTCAAAACAGTTGTGGTTGCCAAGCAACACACAAAGTAAACAAATGTGTATGTTTGTAGAGTAATTTACAACAGCTTTGAATGCGCCTCAACCAATCCGAATCAAGGACCGGAACGATCCATTTTGTAATACACATTAGAGCTGCTCCATTGCTGTTTTCCTGTAATAATGCAGGGAACCATTCATTATACATAAATCTTGTAACAGCGATGAACTCATTTTCTGAATTTAACATTGTTTATCATCTGAAGTGTGCTGCGACTTATATTCCAAAACGACTCATATGCAATATGCAGTTAACGTCAAGCAAAAGATGCACAATGCGCGCACACATTTGTATAGGTGCAGAATGAGAGAGACACGTATAGTGCATTTCACACAGGCTGCTAGTTTCACTTTCGCTTTAAATGAAGTCCCATAGGCTTGACGTTAAAATAAATGTTATTTATAGTGAATGCCACAATAATTTTTGTTTGTTTTGTATTCACTTGTGTGTGCTAACTGCTAATGGAGGGAACGGCAATCAAGATCATGCAACAGAAGTGTGTGCGTGCTCTCTCTCGCTCCATACCGTCAAGTAACTTGTAACACTAGTAACTTGTACATTGCTTTTGACATATCCGACTGAACTACATACTTTCCACACGGGGAAATGGTTAGCGAGGCCTAATGGTTAGAGAGTCGAACTCGTAACTCAAAGGTTGTGGGTTCGAGTCTCGTACCGGCAGGGATTGTAGGTGGGGGGAAGGAATGTACAGTGCTCTATCCCACCTTCAATACCACGACTGAGGTGCCCTTGAGCAAGGCACCAAACCCCCAACTGCTCCCCGGGTGTCGCAGCAAAAAATAAAGGCTGCCCACTGCTCTGGGTGTGTGTTCACGGTGTGTGTGTGCACTTTGGATGGGATAAATGCAGAGCACTAATTCCGAGTATGGGTCACCATACTTGGCCACATGTCACGTCACTTTTCCAGTGATGTCTGTGAGAAAGGGATATTTGTTCGACAAGCTCATGCATCTGTGCCGCCGCACGCTCAATCCACTTTGCTTATCAGCTCGTGCACATCAGCCATACATGTTGAATGTTTAACATTATATTAATTACATGTACTTCATAGACATCCTTAATCCTTAGAAATTTCTAAACATAAAATATCTAAAAACAAATAAATTATTTGAGCTATGTGGCCAATCACAGACGTATCTGTTGATTTCTGGAACGCAATTGCCAATCAGAGGTGTTTAAGTTAGAATTCACTCACTACTCCAAACGCCTGAGTTCTTGAGTTCTGGAGCAGGACTGAAAAATCCATCCTGCGCAGGTCTCTAGTGGGCTATCAGTTTTTGGTATCGGAGCATTTTAATGAGTACGAGTAGGAGTCCAGGTGTGCGGTATAGGTGCATCGTGATTAGGGATGTAACGATTAACCACGTGCCGGTTGAAAATCGATTCAAATATGTTGACGATTCAAATCGGTTGAGAGCCTGTACTTAAGTTCAAAAGACATATTAGAATGATTTCTGAAGGATAATGTGACATTGAAGACTGGAGTAATAACTGCTGAAAATGTGGCTTTAATCACTGGAATTAATACGTAAAAATATCTAATCATAGAAAACAGTTATTTTTAGCTAGTAATATTTCACAGCATAACTGTACTGATATTGTACTGTGATCAAATTAATGCAGCCTTGGTGAGCATAAGAGACTTCTTTCAAAATCTTAATTATTCCAAACTTTTGACTGGCAGTGTATATATTTAAACTCCTGTCATTTTCTTTAACATAGAATAATACTTAAGCTTCGCTTCAAATAATGGAGTAGTGTTTATACAAAATGCCATCTTTCTGATTCTTCTATTCTTTTTTCTCTCCATTTTGTTTAATTAGAACGTTCGGGTGAAGACGGCGTCTCTGTGGTCTTTTGTCAACAGTGACACATCCTTGTATATAAACCCCTTCTACACTTCAGAATCCAGTCGTGTGCTTTACCCTGTTGCCAGCATGCGCCACCTAGAGCTTTGGGTGACTTATTACATCCGGTGGAACCCTCGCATACAACACCAGGTATCAACATACATTCACAGTCAGGTTGTGACTTCTGTAGCATTTTGTATGGTAATAAGCATTATTTAAGATGACTTTCTTAGGGGTGTGTGTGTGTGTGTGTGTGTGTGTGTGTGTGTGTGTGCACCTGATTCAGCGGTGCAGAAAATCCTCACTCTCCAGTTTAATTACGTCCTGACTGGCACTGCAGTGAACTGTCACTCAGAATGTCCTTATCACCACACACACACACACATGCATTCTGTTAAAGAGGTTTTTCAGGAGCCGCACCAGCATTGGCATAGATAACCATTTTACCACCTTAGTCATAACAAAGATTAATGCTGTTTACAATTTACATATTAAATGCTACAAAAAAAATAGACCAGTAAAAACATTCAAATGTAGTGAGTACAGTCCATAGTGCCACATTTGATTATTAAACTGGTCATTCTTATTATAATTATCCAGCAAGCCATAGATTAATACAAAATGTTTGTCCGAGAACTAGTATTCCAGCATCTTATGTGCATCACAAAACATTTTTATCATAAAAATGCAGATTTCCTTATTTGAAATCAAAGAGTGTTTTTGCTGCCCTCTGGTGGCTATTTGACACAGTTGTCACTTCACATGTGTGCATGTTTGTGTATATTTGTGCATATCAGCAACAGAGTCCAGTGGAGCAGCGCTATAAGGAGCTACTGGCGTTGAGGGATCAGTACCTGAAGAAACTGGAGGAACTGCAGCTCTCAGACTCCACCCACTTGACAAACAGCTCCACCCCCAACGCTGCCACGCCCAATCAGCACATCACACACTTACAGACACCTTTTTGATCCCACTCGCAAGCTGTTACAGACATTGGACATTTGTACATAGCAATAGTGATAATTATGGTAACACAATTAGTAGTCATGTCTGCGATAATGAGTAACAAAACAATTATGCAAAAAACCACAGTACGGCCTTCATCAAAAAAAAAAAAAGTTAAACGAAAAGAGAAGCCTTAAAGTGACAGTGCTGGGGTTTTTTTTTCATGCCGCATACCATAGAAGAAAGTGAGTCAGATTACGTGTGTGTATCCCAGACGCCACTTGGATACTGCTTGGGATGGTCTTGTGACGATTGAAAGCGATCAAGTCGGACGGACGTATGTGATTTAAGTGTTAAGTTATGTGTGTTGTTAGGGTTCTAAAGTGTAGATCTGAGTGAAGAACATTTTTGGATGTTGAGCACTAGTAAGATGGCATGTAAATGGTGTTTAGAGAGTGCTGGTCTTGTAAACTGTAATCTGCATGGTGTCCAGTTAATCCAGTATGAAGCAGGGTCCTCAACCTTTGGTAGAGAAATCATTTCATTAGTATACTTGGTTTAACTGCTTGGCAAACTCAAATGGCTGACCTCAGAAGGTAAAGGAAGCAGATATGTTGTCCTCCGTATGATATGGTAGGAAAATGTTCTGAAGCAATTAACATTAGCTTGTTGAACAGAACCAGGGTTTTTTTTTTTTAAGCGAGTAACGCGGATACCTTTTCGGTGCCTTGACTCATATCTGATGTTTTCAGGTGTATATTTTTTAGAGAAACGTGTTTTTTCTTTATGGCAGCATCAGCAGTAGAATAGAATGATTTCCATTCACTGTGCGTTTGAGCAACAGGTCGTTTCTTCTCCTGCTGAGGTCTGGAGTTGAACAAATTGAAGCCCTACATGCTAGTGGCTTTTGGTTATACCCTGTAAAACAATGTGCAGGTGCCACGGAAAGCAAATATTTTGTTTCTGATGGAGCTGACAGTATTGCTCCCAACGAGACGTAGCATGGTCTGCAAAGTCTTTTGGGTAGGATGGAGTGGCTGGGATATGAAGCGGTGTGATTGAGCTGTTCCAAATTCAGCCTTTTCCTGAGGAAGAGAGCGGTGACTGACACGGGGTGATAGAGGAGGGCTACGGTGAGCCATTGCTCATGCTGCCACGGAAAACTGAACTTCTAAAGACTTTGACCTCAATGAGGATATGAAGTTTAAACCATAGTGTGTGTGTGTGTGAAGAAGACAAACAAGTTCAATAAACAAACAAACCATTTGCGGTGGGATGTTTTTAGGGGGGAAAAGACAGAAATCTATTTTTTATTTTGTACAAGTACCAGAACGATGTAATTACCTCAAACAAAAACCTATTTTACTGTTGAAAGCTCTATTGTTGTAAAATATAATTATTTTATTCAGTGTAAAATTTGACCGTTTTATAAAAAGGAAAGTGATTAGAAATTTTTTTGGGTTGGTTTTGGTAGTTGTAGGTAGTTTGTTGGACATCCGCTTATAAGTATAATTTCTTTTCTTTTTTTTTAATGGGCATTTAGGTTTTGCTTTGTAACATTTTAAAGATCTGAAAATGATCTGATTCTGTAGGGAATTCTTTTGTTCTCAATCCCATTGCATGAGATTGAGTGAAGGAAAGCTGCACTCTGAATTTATTTTTTTTCTGACATTATCTTAAGTTAGACATAATAGTTTAGAGGGATCTATTTTTGTTTTGTATTCCCACATGTATCCTTTATTTGTTGGCCAGCTATTTTTCTGTACATAATGCTGATTAAATTAATTTAAAGAGTTCACAAGGAAAAGACTGTATGCTCATTATTGTACTTCTCAGACATTCTGATTGTATGACAGCGGGCTAATTAAAGGTTGCTTGCATTACTATTATATGCGGTACTACTTATAGCATATAAACCACCCAATGCAATTTCCTTTTTGTCTAGAATGACTGATCACCTTTAAAAAGATGTTATTCAAGACCTGCAAGCATGCATTGGCTGCAATGAAAATGCATACTCTAATCACAAAAATTGATTTACTGTCACAGTGATACGAAAACAGCATATATATAAAATTATTTCCAGACAATTTAATA
Source organism: Sinocyclocheilus grahami (assembly GCF_001515645.1). Classification (NCBI taxonomy): domain Eukaryota; kingdom Metazoa; phylum Chordata; class Actinopteri; order Cypriniformes; family Cyprinidae; genus Sinocyclocheilus; species Sinocyclocheilus grahami. Next base: position 3,008,250 of record NW_015505189.1, on the reverse strand, counting down.
AGCGCAAGCCTGATCTGTTTCCTTAGTTATATTAATGTGGTACATGCCTCAAGTTATCTATTACAATGTACTTTTTTATTGAAAACCAAAATACAGTAAAACCCGTTATATTTCGAAATATTACCATTTTAAATAACTTTTCTAGTTTGATGCATTTTCAAATGTAATTTATTTCTATTTTAAAATGTGTTGTTAAAGCTGAATTTCCAGCAGCCATCAGTCTTCAGTGGCACGTGATCCTTTAGAAATAATTCTAATATGCTGATTTGATGCTCAAAATATGTTTCATCTGTATCAATGTTGAAAACCGGTGTGCTGCTTACTTTCTTGTGGAATCTGTGATACATTTGTTTACATTATTCTTTGTTCAGTATAGCGGGCGTTTCAGAAGAACACCATTTATTTTAAAAAATATTAAGTATTCCAAATGTTTATGTTTAGCCATCAATTGTGGTGGGGAAAATTATTGTGTTTTGATCGACAGGTTGGGAAGAAGATAGATTTCAGGGTAAGGGGGATGGAAGTGGGGTGTTTGTCAGTTTGCTTTAAAAGAACCAACGCTTTGACCTGTTTTGAGCTGTGAATTAGAAATTATGCATAACACTACAAATATATAACTACTGTTTGTGCACACTTAGTCTGCTTTCTTTGTGTGTGTGTTCAGTTTGGTATTTTGCACACTGTCTTTTTGTTATGTGTTTGTCTTCTGTTCATATGCCCTTCTTTATGCTTTATCGAGGTGTTACAGGATGAATCTGATGAAGACATTTCTTGTCATATTTTATCACATTCAAAATATTTAAAAAAAACGGGAAACTAATTTGCATAAAAATGAAGCCTGTTTTTAAAATACAATTGTTGCTGTCTGCTGTATTTTCAGACAAATTCTTTTCTTATGTAAATCTGTTTTCACAGAAATGAAATGTAAGATTAATTTACATTTTTAAACACGTTATATGCACATTTTTAGAAAATTGTGCTGCTCACAGAAATCTCCAGTTCATTGCTCTGGGAAATTCTGTAGCAACATTGATAAATATGATAAATGCATGCTTAATATTTTTGCATATTATTTTCAGGATTCTTTAAAAAAAATAGAAAGTTCAGAGGAACACCATTTATTTGAAATAGGATTTCTTTTTTGTAACGATGTAAACATCTTACTGTCACTTTTAGTCAGTTTAATGCATTCTTGATGAATAAAAGTATTAATTACATTTTTTTTTTTAAGTTTTGAACAACTTACTGACCCAACACTTTAAAAATGTAGTGTGTGTATACTTAATATTGTTCTTTACAATTTAGTAATAGTATATAATTATATATATATATATAATTAATATAATAGTATGTAATTATTAACGCATTAAATGAATGAGAATTAGATTTTTTACGTAGATAGTAGGTAGTAGATAATATTAATGGTCCTAAAAATAGACTTCATTTTTTTCCATGCGAAATGTAAATTTTTTTTCTTCTGATTTTGGGGTAAAATATGACTTGGACATTTCTTGACATTCAGTCTAATGTGTGTTAAATCTGCGTGCCTTTGTGCCTACATGTTCATGAAGGTGTGTGTGTTTGTAACTCATTTTTGTCTGATGTCTGTGTGTGATCTCCAGGTTTCCAGGAGGCCAAACTTGAGGGTAAGGCTAAAGATCAAGAATCTGTATTGAAACGCGTCAGAGGCATCAAAAGCATCATTTGAATTATTTAGTTGCCATTAGCTCAGATCTGCTAGTGAAGTAGTGATGGCTGAGCAGCTGTATGTTTTTCGCTTTCTCTCTTCCTCCTTAAATCACACTGTGTGAGGATCTGACCTATCAGCCCCAAAGAGCAACTATGATCTTTGTTGCATTCTCTCTCTTTCTCTTTCCAAAACAAACATTTAAACCACAGGAACTTTTTAACAAAGATTTTCTTTCTCCTCTTTTTCCTTTCTTTCTTTCTTTCACATAATCTGTATTCTTCCGCGTCCGATGCTCAGTCTCAGGACTCTGATGAAGATGACTATGAACTGCCGTCTCACACTACGGCAAGTTTCTCTTGCTTCAACACTACTTGCTTACTCTAACTTTCCTCGGTCTCTCCTCTGTTTCCATTCACTCAATTATTTTACTGCTGTCAAGCTCTTTGTCAAGCCTTTACATCAGCCCAGACTTTATGGTAGCAGCTATATTATTATGAGAAAACTTTTCAAAACTTTTACTTTTCAAAAGTTTGAGGTCAGAAAAAAATGTATACTTTTATTCAGCAAGGATGCATTAAATTGATGACAATTTTTGTAACAATGCAAATATCTTTACTATTTCAAATAAATACTGTTTCAAAAAATCATGGTTTCCACAAGCATAGCCAATTTAACTGTGGTAATGATTTTTCTTGAGCACTAAATCAGCATATCATAATGATTTCTGAAGGATCATGTGAATACTGGAGTAATGATGCTGAAAATTCAACACTGCCATCACAGGAAGGAGCTACATTTCGAATATATATTAATATAGTTTTTAAAAATATTAATCCTTTTTCACAATATTACTATTTTACAGTATTTTTGATCAGATAAACCTTGGTGAGCTTAAGAGACTTTCAAAATCATTTTTAAAAATCTTACCGCCCCAAACTTTTGAACGGTAGTGTATGAACAAGATATTAGCAGAATAAAGTAACTGCTGTGTGAGTTTTGAGAGGTTTTGTCTTTTTACCCTGTAGCAGGTTTTCAAGGATGTACGAAGGCAGGCGCCCATGGATGAAGTCCCACTGGTCCCTGGAGAGACCATCAAAACCACTGGTATGTCGGACCATTCGTGGTGACACTTGTTTCCTGTTTCTGCTTGTATCGTGGTGTTGGGTAACATTTGTTATCTTCTGTCCCTGCAGTTAAAGATGTGATGTATATCTGTCCTTTCACTGGAGCTGTGACCGGCACACTCACAGTCACAGACTACAAACTCTATTTTGTCAGTCTAGAACGGGTACGGAGAAAAAAACTGTTTTTTATTCTCTTTGTCTATGTCAAGATCAACATAGTGTCTTGATATTGAGTTATATGCCCCAAATGATGAAATTAAACATTAAAGTTAAATAGATGTCTTATTCCATCCATCTCTGCAGGACGCTCCTTTCATATTGGATGTGAACCTGGGTGTCATCAGCAGGCTGGAGACTATCAGTGTACAGAGTCTTGGGGAGAATACTAGTGGCATGGAGATCGTCTGTAAGGTCAGATGCACCACCTTCCACCCATAGTAAACATCCACCTTCAACAATAGAGCTCAGTGTCAGTGTTTGGATTAAACACAGGGACTGTCTACAGGGGTTGTGAAAATCTTACTGACTCCAAACTTTTCAATGGTAAAGTACAAAAACATTTATTCAAAATATGTGACCCTGGACCACAAAACCAGGGTACATTTTTCGAAATTGAGATTTATACATCATCTGAAAGCTGAATAAATAAGCTTTCCATTGATGTAGGGTTTGTTAGGATAGGACAATATTTTGGCCAAGATACAACTATTTGAAAATCTGGAATCTGAGGGTGCAAAAAAAAATCAAAATATTGAGAAAATCGCCTTTAAAGTTGTCTAAATGAAGTTGTAAAGCCCCGTTCACACCAAGAACGATAACTATAAAGATAACGATATTAGCGTCCACACCAGCGAACAATATCGTCAGTTTATTCTAAGCGCACATGCGTCTGCCGCTTTAAATTCTTGAGCTCGTTACAGCAGGATGGATTCTGATTGGCTGTCAGTGTTTTATCGTTCATCAGCTGGAAAAAAATCGTTTTGAAAGTGATCACAACGATATTGTTCCTCTGTATCGTTATCGTTATAGTTGTGGTGTGAACTATGCTATTCTTTAATATTGAGAACGATTTTTAGAACTATATCGTTATCTTTATAGTTATCGTGCTTGGTGTGAACGGGCCTGTAGCCATGCATATTACTAATCAAAAATTAAGTTTTGATATATTTACGGTAGGAAATTTACAAAATATCTTCATGGAACATGATCTTTACTTAATGTCCTAATGATTTTTGGCATAAAAGAAAAATCAATAATTTTGGCCCATACAATATATTTTTGGCTATTGCTACATTGGTCACATGTTTATTTTATTTTAAATTATTTATATTTTTTATATTGAATGATAATCATTATTATAAACATCATACTCCAGAATACAAGGTAAATAAAGCAAATCAATATTTACATCAGTATTTTAGGGAACATAATGAATAAAAAAAATTGCTGTGGTTTTTATTAGTCTTGTGTTTCAAATTGTTGTCTGAAGCATGAAATATGAATCTTATTAAAGAAAAATAGATCTGACACAATTTAGTTTCATTTCAAAAGTAAAAAACTGCAATCAGTCCATACCAATGTTTTGTGATTTGTCTCAATAGGACATGAGGAGTCCAAGGTTTGCTTATAAAAAGGAAGAACAGAGTAACCTGGAGATTTTGGAGGTGTTGACCAAGTATGCCTTCCCCCTGTCCAATGAGCTGGTATGACATAACTCCTGTCAGAGCAGTGATTGGCTACTGGATCTGTCAGTAATTACTTGAGTGCAGTTGTTTCATTTCTCCACAATCCGATTGTTCCTTTTACTTTTGCAGTCTTTATTCACTTTCCAATACAAAGAGCAGTTTCCAGAGGATGGATGGAAGGTTTATGATCCAGTGGCAGAGTATAAAAGAATGGTGAGACGTGCTGCCCATCACTGGAAAAGAATAGACTTGTCTGACTGAATTCATCCTTTATATAGTTCTCTTTTCTCTCTCCACACTGTCTGCAGGGTTTGCCAAATGAGAGCTGGACCATCAGTAAGATCAACAGTAATTATGAAGTGTGTGACACTTACCCTGCTCTGCTCGTCACCCCATCCAGTATTAAGGAGGATGAGATCAAACGAGTGGCCTCTTTCAGAGTGAAACACCGTATACCGGTAAGTGAGGGTGTGTGTCCGTGCAACATTACTTTACATATCATCTTTTTTCCACCTAATATTTGATTTTACACATTGCATTCTAGGGTTGTCAGCATTTCACATTAGTTACACATTCAACAACATAGTCCTCAGAGAAAGTGAATACAGACACTATTGTTTGAAAGGAGTTGTTTTTAAAAAAAAAAATTTATACTTCATGACATTTAAAAACAGTAAAGGTGAATTTTCTAATTCAAAATAAATGCTGCTCTCTTGAACTTTCTATTCATCACAAAAATTGGAAATATTATTGAGCACAAACACCGTATACCGGTAAGTGAGGGTGTGTGTCCGTGCAACATTACTTTACATATCATCTTTTTTCCACCTAATATTTGATTTTACACATTGCATTCTAGGGTTGTCAGCATTTCACATTAGTTACACATTCAACAACATAGTCCTCAGAGAAAGTGAATACAGACACTATTGTTTGAAAGGAGTTGTTTTTAAAAAAAAAATTTATACTTCATGACATTTAAAAACAGTAAAGGTGAATTTTCTAATTCAAAATAAATGCTGCTCTCTTGAACTTTCTATTCATCACAAAAATTGGAAATATTATTGAGCACAAAATCAGCATATTAGAATGGTTTCTGAATGATCATGTGACACTGAAGACTGGAGTAATGAAGCTTCCCCATCTTAGGAATAACTTACATTTTAACATTTCTAAAAAATACAAAACAAATAGAAAACTCTATTGCAAAAACTCTCACTGCAGTGTCTGCATAGACTCTATGATGACATGTGGGGCATTTTTCTTCACTTTTGGTGGCATTTTTTGCCTGAGCCCTGTTTAATTTCCAATATTGTTCTATACTAATACCAGTTAAATTTTCCCAGTAATTATTGAAGTAGTCAGGGGTAAAATAAAGAAAAAAATGCTAATCACAGCCCCCCCCCCCCAATGTAGTAATGTGTAAAAAAAACAACGTAGAAATAAATGAAGTGAACATGTGAGCATTCAAAAGCTGTCTGGACTCCTGTGCCTCATTTTCTCTTAGGTCCTCTCATGGATCCATCCAGAAACTCAGGCCACTATAGTTCGCTGTAGTCAGCCCATGGTGGGCCCGACAGACCGCCGATGTAAGGAGGATGAGCATTACCTCCAGACCATCATGGATGCCAATGCACAGTCCCATAAACTCACCATATTTGATGCTCGACAGAGCATGGTGGCTGATAATCACAAGGTAATAGTGATTTCCTTCACTGATGTTTTTTCAGTTCAGTTCAGTTCATCAATGTTGCAGAGTAAAAATAACATGCTGCTAGGGCTGGCCGATATAGCTAAAAAATGTATCACGATATAATGTTTCATATCGTTCAGTATCGATAATTATTGAAACATTTTTATAACCTTTCTTAAACAGAGCAGTAGAAAATATGTTTAAATTTAACCACTGTTTTTTTAATTTACCCAATTTATTAAGACAAACAACAACTTATTTTAGTCTTAGCAAACAAAATAACAAAATAAAATGTAAACAAATATCTCCTTTCTTATATTTTATATGCAGATTAAATAAGTGTTAAAGGAAACTTTTGGCCTGTCTCCTGAGGCCACAGGAGGGCGCAATGAGCAAAATAAAGCACCTCATTAAATTGTTTATTCAATGCAATGAAATAATGACTGTATATTAAAAAAAGTGCAAACTAATATTCATCTAAACTAATATTTATAAATCAAATATCATTTCGTAAATTGCATAATTATGAACAGAACAGCATCATGTATTTATGCATAGCTTAATACAAATAGCCAAAGCACCGATCACACAATTGCGTGTAAAAACATGAGACGCAGTGGAATGGAATAAAACCCCCACAAATTATCGAGATATGTTTTCTAAAAGTTGAACCTCCTTTAACTTTACATGGCTTTCTATTCATCTCTTGTGCGAGACGTGAGTGCAACAGTCATAGTTATGCGTCTCAAGAACGGGCCGATTATGTGTTCTGTGTGAATGGCTTGGTTTTGGTTTTAACCTAAACAATATCTTCTTCGCATTGAGCTTCTATATTTCTCTAATATTTTGAATGAAAAATGCAGCAGCGACGCATCTTGTGGGTTCAACAAAAACATTAAAATGCAACAACGACACTTGCATCATCCTCACCGCATCTCGTGCGCCACTGATAAGGCTCCCTGACGCACACCTAAAATTCAAATACACCGTTTTTGCATTCGAATGCAAATTTTATTTTAAATTCGACTAATATTCCTTTTTTGATTCACAGTCTCCTCATCGCAGGCAGGCACGGTGTCCTGACATTTTATCCTACCCGTCAGATTCTCTGTTGGCTGCCTGCTTATCACTCATAACACGTGCCTTTAAATGAAAAAAGCGTGAAACTATCGTGCAATATAGCGAACATTTTTCTTTGATGGTGTACCGTCGATAAATATCGATACCGTTTTATCCCCCAGGCCTACGTGCTGCTAAGTATTTTTGAGGGAAAATGTAGGGAAAAGATTTGTATGCCTCTCTCACACAATGCACACACGCTCATGTTGTTTTGCGCAAATGTAGTTTTAAATTATTGAGTAGCCATCTGTGCTAATGTATATCTGAAGGTCCTGTCAGGAGATAAAAATGGAAGCCAAGAATCTTCTCTAACTATTTTCTGCTGTTTCATGCCTCAGGCTAAGGATGGAGGTTATGAGAATGAGAATTTCTACCCCAACATGGAGCTGAATTTCCTGGAGATCCTAAACATCCATGTTATGAGAGAGTCTCTGCGTAAGCTGAAGGAGGTGGTCTACCCTACCATGGACGAACCCCACTGGCATTCCGCTATAGATGCCACACACTGGCTGGAGTACATACGAGTAAACACCAACTCTAATCTTTATTCCTACAATATGAATTAATAGTGGACATTCTTGTTCTCCTACTCGCCTTTATAAGCATATGTTTGAAACCTCTACGTGAGTATATGATTTAGTCATAAACAGAGTGGCTGCAAAAAGCATTTAGCCACTCTTAGAAATATATGAATTTCAATGTTAGAAAACATCAATTGGCATTAGCAAAGAAAATATGCCAGACTTTTTCTAAGAACTAAGAAATTTCCTTTGATGAGCCCTTTTTACCAGCTTGTCCCAAGAAACAGGATTTAGTGGATGTAGTCAGTTCCCCATAAGTCTGAATCAGAAAGTAAAGCCAGGTGCACACTTTTATAATTGTTGCTTGTCAGACTGTACGCACATGATCCCAGCTATAAACCGTGTCACATTTGGGGATCTCAGCTGTCATTAATGTCAGACTGTACAATGTTCAAGACTCACTAAAACAGAGTTTTACATCATCAATCCGTGACGCGTTCTGTGATGGTGAGCCGCATTCACACATGGAATTTAAATGGTGACAGTCAAACAAAAGCAGTCTAGCTTTAATTTTGATCATGGCTTGCCTTGAATTAAAAAAAAAAAGATATGTGTGGAGTAAGTGCTAGTTTGTTGTTGCATTAATAAGGTCATCAGGTTCAATTTCATCTTAATGGTCATCGGCTGTCGGTGAACATGTCAAACTAGCGATCGAGTTGCGAGATTTGTCTCAGATGGCCGAATCATGGCATACAGTGTGCACACAGTTTAAGACGATTAGATGCTTTTAAAGGAGTCAACTCTCTCTCTCTTTCCAGCTTTTGCTTGCTGGTGCGGTGAAGATTGCAGATAAGGTTGAGTCGAGTAAGAGCTCTGTGGTAGTGCACTGCAGTGATGGCTGGGACCGCACAGCTCAGCTCACCTCTCTGGCCATGCTGATGCTGGATTCATACTACAGGACTCTCAGGGGCTTCCAGGTGCTGCTGGAGAAGGAATGGATCAGCTTCGGACACAAGTTTGCTGCGGTGAGGGAACCTGAGTGTGAAAGAGACTCTATATGGGGTATAAAACTGAATTCAGCCGGTCAGGCAGGCATGTTATTGAATGTTATCAGTGTTGAAAATTGTTTTGCTACTTAAAGGGTTAGTTCACCCAAAAATGAAAATTCTGTCATTAATTACTCACCCTCATGTTGTTCCAAATCCGTAAGACCTTCGTTCATCTTCGGAACACAATTTAAGATATTTTTGATGAAATGACGTCATTACGCCGGATCTGGGTCAGCGCCGCCACACACTCGCGTCATGGTACTGTCATGAACGCGCATCCACAAGTGACGCAGTAGAGACGAAAATGTGGAATAAAGTAGTTACTTTTGTTTTCTTTGCTCAAAAAAGTATTCTCGTAGCTTCGTAACTTTACAGTTGAACCACTGATGTCACACGGACTACTTTGTCTATCATCTTGGTTTTTTTCTCGACCTTGAACGTGGTAGTTACCTTGCTGTCTATGGGAGGGTCAGAGAGCCCTCAGATTTCATCAAAAATATCTTAAATTGTGTTCCAAAGATGAACGAAGGTCTTACGGGTTTGGAACAACACGAGGGTGAGTAATTACTGACAGAATTTAAATTTTTGTGTGAACTAACCCTTTAATATTTTGTTTCAGGATTCTTTGAAAGTTCAGAAGAACAGCATTTATGTGAAATAGAAATATTTTGTACAATTATAAATGCATTTATTGTCGTTTGAACGATTTAATGTGTCGTTGCTGAATGGAAGTGTTAATTTCTTTAAAAAAAAATCTCTTTCTTTCATAGCGTGTTGGTCATGGAGATGAAAATCATGCAAACTCTGAGCGCTCACCTCTATTTGTGCAGTTCATAGACTGTGTTTGGCAAATGATGAGACAGGTGAGCTGCACCTTTTTTGCTATCTAAGCACTAACATTTTCATTTATGGTAAAATGTATATTTATAATGAAATGTTGTTTAAAGGGGTGGTTCATTGCGATTTCACTTTTTTAACGTTAGTTAGTGTCTAATGTTGCTGTTTGAGCATAAACAATATCTGCAAAGTTACAAAGCTGAAAGTTCAACGCAAACGGAGATATAATTTCTTTAAAAATTCTGGCAGTTTAATGCCTACAAAAACGGCTGGTAGGGACTACAACAATTTGCTTCCCGGGTTCGTGACATCACAAACCCAGATAAACCCCGCCCTTGGGAAAAGGCAGCAAATGGGGCGAGGCCATGTTGCACTGCTTTAGAGAAGAGGAAGAGAAAACTAGAGGTGCACGTAAAAATCTATTCACATATGAATCGCGATTCTGTCTTCTAAGGATTCTAATGGATTCACAAGTTTCAAAATCAATGTTCTAAACAGCGGTTCTTAATACTGTTCCTCGCATACCCCTGCTCCGCACACGCTCTGCATCTCTCTCTCTCTCTCTCTCTCTCATTCAGCTCACCTCCAACAATGAAGTGTTACAATTATAATCAGAAGGCGAATTCATCGATACTAAACATGGTCGGATTACATATAGGCAAGATGACAGGAATGGGTTCCATCATAAGCATGCATAAAATAGTCTAAAATATCAAAGACAACATACACAATGACCTGAAGGATATGTGTGTTCATTCAAAGAAAGGTTTTCCTATGAATTAATTAGTAGAAAAGTCAATTTCTACTGTGCATTGTGCCTCTTGCTATGGAACATGCAGTGATTTTCCCTGCTTCGCATTCCTTTAGGCAATAAACCCAGTGATATCAGCGTTGGTTGCCATGGAACCAGAGGCCTGTTCTGCCCTCCTGAGGTGTTACGCATTTCGGGGGAAGGGTCCATAGGTCCTCATATGGCTTGTTAACTGAGGGGGGTTACAGAGTATTTGTTAAATATAGCTAACAAAATATATATTGTGTGTTTGATTGGTCCAGACGCTACACATTCTTGCACAGGTTCTGCACGATCCTCTTCAATAATATCCTCTGCTTCTCAATCGGGCTCAAACTGATAAGCGATATTAACAATGCAGTTGTTTACAATACAACCGGAGCACATGCCGCCGAGGTGAGGGGCGGGACGTTTAGAGGCGGTTTTAGGCCAATCACAACAAACTGGGCTAGCTAACCAATCAGAGCCCATCGCCTATTTCTGAGGGAGGGGCTTCATAAAAGCAGCAAATGATCAACCCGTTTCTCAGAGAAGGGACAGAGCTGTGTGGAATAAGGGTAAATTAAGTGAAAAATAATGTGTTTTTTAAAAAACGAAGCATCAACACATGTTAGACTCCCATAAACACAATCAAGCCTAGAAAATACACAGTGAACCACCCCTTTAAATTGTTATGTTTGTGTTTTATCATTGAGCCTCATTAAATGGATACTGATGTTTTGGAACTTGCTATGAATGTCTTTATAATGTGTTCTCAGTTTCCCACTGCCTTTGAGTTTAATGAGCTCTTCCTCATCACCATCCTGGATCACCTCTACAGCTGCCTGTTTGGTACATTCCTTTACAACAGTGAACAAGAGCGAGTGGAAAAGGCATGTACCACTGTGTCAACCCTGGGATGGATTAGTAGTAGTTTTGATGGACCAATGCTGAAATTTTCAAATCTTTCCTTCTGTTTTTAGGAAGTGAACAGTAAAACAGTGTCTTTGTGGTCCTACATCAATAGCCAGCCAGAGGACTTCACCAGCCCCTTCTATGTAAACTATGAAAACCATGTTCTGTACCCTCTGGCCAGTCTCAGACATTTGGAGCTCTGGGTTGGATACTACGTACGCTGGAACCCCCGCATGAGACCACAGGTGCACAATGTTCTCAACACATGAGCAAAGCTTAAACAAATGCATGTAAACAATTAGTAGAATCACATGATTGCTAGTTTACTAAAACTAGAGCTTTTCTTACAGACACCAGCTCTCTGAGGAGACTGAAATGTGGTTTGTGTATTCTCTTTTGATCAGATGCCTGTGCATCAGAACCTGAAGGAGCTGCTGTATCTGCGTGCAGAGCTACAGAGGAAGGTGGAGGAGTTACAGAAAGAAGCATCTTCATCACGCTCGATCTCCTCTTCATCAGAGCATGCATATTCTCCATCACATGGCGGTATACCTCTACACACCTCTGTGTAAAGCACGTGCAATGCTCGCATTAGAGAATTCATCATTAACAGAAAGTGTAGAAGGAATCTGTAGGCTACAGTAAACATAGTAATGTGAAGTCTAAATCTATTGTTCGTTTCTCTCTGGATAATGCCTCAGGCAGGATATATGGAGGCCCAGCACATACACATGTGAAAACTAGCATGACCTCCCAAAAAGAGGACAGTCTCCCACACAATTCAGGTTCATTTTGGTCGTTTGGAAGTGCTCTCAGACTTCCTTCTGATCAAATAACCAGGAAAGCTTTTGATTGTGATTGAGGTTATGAAAAATAGGCCAGGATTTTAACTTGACTTGTAATTATTGACATACGTTTTAATAATTTATGATGTATGTAGTCAAAACAATATGAGCATCTTTTTGCATTTTAATCACAGCATTTCTGTGACATTGTGCTTTGTCTGTTGTTTTTGTGTAATAGTTTTTCTTCACTGCCTCAGCATTGCCTGCCTTTGTGCCAATACCAAGTTCAACCTTTTAACTTTTCACATCACTTTTAGTTCTTTATAAAATCTTACATGAGCATCTCGTTCCTCTACCTGTGATTTTACTAGATTCGTTTTTATATATAAGGAATGGGGATTTGAATATTGCTGTTGCGATACTGCCATTTTGGAACCACATACTGCATTTGTCTTTGTTTTTCTGTTGCACTTGTTAGTATGAAAGTGGAATTAGGTTTTAATGTGCACACCCTATTACTGCACTACTACTGTACTTTCATGTACTACTGAAATCTGTTTACACAAGGTAAATATGGACCATATATATCAAACCCATGTTTGATTAAACAAGTGCAAAGAAAAGTTATCGGTGAATCGCTCCCATGTTTATGTTGTTACTATTTAATTGTAATCATGGGTGTTTTGACTTTACAAATGGCCAACAGTTCAGATCATTTGAACAAGGGATGCCATATAATGTTTTGAAAAATAACAATTACATGTAATAATTATAATGCAATTTTTTTGGCTTTATTTTAGCTTTTGTGCAACCCTGGTTATTCTTTGTACATGCAAATTTTTTTACTTCTGTTAAAAAAATTGACTCCAGAAACTTGCAACCAGACTTGAAGAAAAATAAATAGGAAAGAAACAAAGACAAGATAAATAGTTTATTATTGGGTTTCTGTATGCTGATTTTTATTTTTTTTTACCACCAAGTATAACCAGTGAGATACAGAGTGAAATTAGAATATTAAAATGTCTAGAAGAGGATTGCCAGTTGATACCTGTGTAATTAATTGTGTTTTCATCACAGTCTGTATTTGAGTGAGCAGGCACTGATAAAAACTGTGAGGTTTAATTCTGAAAGTCAATATTTCTGAGGTTTATGTCAAAGCAGAATTTTAGTTCATTCAATGACAGATAAACCTATGGCTTTACAGTCTAATCTGTGGCAGTACCATGATGTAAGAACTAAACTGGCAGTGCAAATCAAGACATTTCAGAAACTTATCATCCCAATAACAAATTTCTCAAGTTCATAAATAAACCCAGTACACAAGAAAAACCTTTAATATCTACAGCTAGAATCCAAAACATGCATATCAGTACAGTTCGGCGCGTACACCCTTGTTTTGACAAAATTGCAACTATACTGGCCAAACGACACCAGAGAGCCCAGAGATCCTTACAAATGCAACATCCACCATACAAACTACTAGTGCCCAGAAATGTAGATGGTCAACTGAAGAAATTAGGGAGGTTTTAACAGATACATAATGCGCCCAGGCAATAAATCTGGAAGCAGTTCATCACAAACAGGCGATAATGTTGTCGAAAATGTTCAAGACACTTGTGAATTTCCACATTTGCCTTAACCGAGACTTGTATATTTCACTCAGCTGTTTCAAATTCATTCCACAGGATCACTAGACTCACACCAAAGTCAAAGAGCATGCAAAAAGGCAAAAACCATCACATTTCATCTTTGGTGTTCTTCATTTCTTACAAGTGTAGCACCAAAAAAGCTACATTGTTCTGGTAGCCAAAGCAGTAAAAAGAGTTACATTCAGCTAACATTCTCTTTGTTGGTTTTCACCCTAGATACTGTACAAAAGCCTTGGTAGGACGCGCCTTTAAGGGTAAGTACCAGGCAACATTCTGCGCCGATATGTCTCCGACATAGTTACCATTCACAAGATTGTAAATCTGCTTTATCTTGGGCATGCGAGTTAACAATATTTCAGATCAGTTCAAACTGCAATAGTGTTAAGGTGAGGTCACATTTACTGGCACTTTTTTGTGGTCGAAATTTCAATAAGAATCCATGTGATCAGGAATTTTGCGCGAGGGCAACATTTTTTTCGGATGCAGAATTCGCAGTTTATCACAAATTAACAGAAAGCTGGTTTAAAAGTGATCTGCGTGAGCAATCAGCCTTTGACGGTGGACATTTTTGGCCACAAAATTCGGTGAATGTGACCACACCTTTAAACTGGAACAACGTACATAACCTAGTACGTCTAGTTTGTAGACATTCAAGCGAGGCAGCCCTTCTAACGGTCGTGACTGTTAGTGCTGTGTTAGTAAACTAGCGTGTCTTCCCTAATGTTAGCGTGGTAAGGCATTGCGAAGGAAAGCACCATTGGCAAGGGCTTGGGTTATGGGGAAACAAAGGTGCACCTGAATTCACAGTGAAAAACAACAGCTACAGGAAAATCTGGAGCATCTCAACTGGGGCAGAGGATGGTAAGGACTGTGCTGCTCTTTAATCCGGTTTTGCTAACTCTACTTACTTCTAGATGGTGACCTTCCAAATCAGAAGAAATGAAGGGTCTAGTCAAGCTCTGTGGCACCAACGCAGGACCCTTGGCTAACGAAGAGGGAAAATTAGCAAAACAGGAAAGCAGCTAGGGACTCATGAAGGCAATAGCAAAACTAGCGAGGGTGTAACAGGTCTCTAAAAAGTCTGAAAGCTAAAGCTGAAACATGCTACAAACGATACAAACACTAAGCTAGGGCGCTTACTTCTAGATGGTGACCTTCCAAATCAGAAGAAATGAAGGGTCTAGTCAAGCTCTGTGGCACCAACGCAGGACCCTTGGCTAACGAAGAGGGAAAATTAGCAAAACAGGAAAGCAGCTAGGGACTCATGAAGGCAATAGCAAAACTAGCGAGGGTGTAACAGGTCTCTAAAAAGTCTGAATGCTAAAGCTGAAACATGCTACAAACGATACAAACACTAAGCTAGGGCGAAAAACGACTCCCCGTAATCCAAAAAGAGTGGGGGGCACAAACATTTATGTACATTTACTGCTACAAGTGTAAATAGAGATACACTGATACAACGGTTTGAGTACAAACTTGGAAACGGTATGCAATATACAAGCACATTAACCCCTTAAAACCCCACAAAAGGCAATGGATCAGAATTGGCGATACGAAGAGTTACTACACTGCTTAAGTATTGTGCTAACATGAAAACACAACTTCGGTTACGAGTTCCTTCACGCTAATGTATCTACTCATTCTGATCATGTCCAATCAAACTATTCCTCAAAAGAAGGAATCGCAACCACTGACATCCAACTAACACACACAAAAGCAGTCAACACGGCTTCTTCATCAACACGCGTCACATCTTCACAGTTATACCCATTTTAGTCATCGTTTCGTTTTTAAAAAAAGCAAATTAGAAGGAAGCAGCTGTTGGTTAGTTTTTGACTTCAGTAGTTCGTCGTTTTTCTCCCCTCAAAAAGACACTCTAGTAAAAAGTGATCTAAGACACAAAAACCTGCATATATGTGTAACAATCTTTTCACGTTGCTCTGAAAGCAAGGCAAATATATACAGATCATGTTAAAACAACAACAACATCCTTCAAGAATCCTTCATCTTTTTTTCAATTGCAGATTCCACAACAATGGATCTGTTAAGCCTGTCTTGCTGTAAAAACGTAAGGAAAACAGTCTTGACCTTTAAAAGCATATTTCTATGATTATCCAATCAGATGTTTTTGTAAACCTTGGATTAATCACTTGTATCACTGTTCATTAATATGCATTTGTGCACAATAGGAATGATGAGCTAAATTGACAAACAAAAAGACTAGCGCAGTATGTGTGGGACTCTTTGTATGGGCCTCTGTAAAAAGACCCAAGTGAGATTTCTTGGGTCTCAGCAGATTATGCTAAAATTCATTAATAGGTGTTTTCCAATTCATAGCAATATTATTGCAAACAGGCTTACTGCATTGTTGGATGTGAACAGTTAAAATAGAATTTAATTCAGAATGATTACTCTCTGTTTAAGGTTGATTTAAACCAGGGGTGTCCAAACTCGGTCCTGGAGGGCCGGTGTCCTGCAGAGTTTAGCTCCAACTTGCCTCAACACACCTGCCTTCAAGTTTCTAGTATGCCTAGTAAGAGCTTGATTAGCTGGTTTAGGTGTGTTTAATTGGGGTTGGAGCTAAACTCTTCAGGACACCGGCCCTCCAGGACCGAGTTTGGGCACCGCTGAATTAAACAGTCACATTGGTACTTCAAAAAGGGAGTTGTGGTGTAAATGTGCCATGAAATACAGTGGCATTCAAATGGGAGAACAATGATATAGAACTGTGCCCTCTTCAGTTTGGATGATGCATTTCAGATTACACCGCATTTTCCTCTGTTGGCGGCTCAGCGTTGGGAGGCTGGAGAAGAGTTTGTTGAACTGCAGTAGGGAGGAAAATAATGCAATTATTATTAATCATTCTATCAAGTGTATATATATATAAACAGATCACAACTTCAGGACTAAATTGAAGGTGCAGTAAGTGCAATTAAAGAAAGTAATTTTTTTTTGCGAATAGGGTACGTATACAATGGCATCTGTAAACGAAAACTTTTGCTTTTGCATCATGCTACATCCTCGCCAGAAAGTGATGATCTAAGGCCACAATTGTTTAGAAAAATGAACATAATGAATAAAAAACCACTGGCAAAAATAAAAGCTGTCTGCCTATGCAGTAGAAACAATTTTTTTTCTTTTTAAATCGGTGCTAGACGACTAGAAAAAAAAACACCCATAGTGCATTGGGCTCGATCAGAATATCTGTGAGCAGGGATACAAAAATGCGGAAGTATGGGCTGGCAGACTTTTGCTGACAAATAAACTCTGATATCTTGGTGCAAGTAACAAGGAAAAATAATACACATTGGTTATTACTTACACCACCAATATTGTAACAATACAAAGTTAAACATCTTTGAATTTAGCCTTTAAATATCACCCAAAAATGTTAAATGAAGACATTTGCCTCATAAATTCAACATAAACGGGGTTAATACCTTGTGGCTCCTGTGCAACTACAGCATCTGGGGCATCTGCTTTCACCATATCTGCATTTAGACTCTCTGTGGAGAGATAAAGAAATTGTGTGAAAAACACATGCCGCGTGGTACAATTACAAAGAAAATGTGTTTGTCTTTACGCTGTATGCTGAAGCACAACTTCTTCTTCTGGTAGGAGATGTAACCGCTCACTGCACCGGCCAGAGCCATAGCAACAGCGCTCACAATACCAGCGATAGTTCCAGTCTCAGCCATGGTGTCTATGAATGAACACATAGGCCACTATTTAAAGATTTAACTGGACCAAATTAGCAAATGCTATACAGAATTTTCTTCTAATAGCCCTAAATAGGCTACTACTTAACACAATCATACCGTGGTTGTCATCAGCATGATCCAAATCACTGCCACTATGTCCACCACTACTTCCACCTGTGGAAATATGAACACTTCAAATGACATTCCTACAGTTGGCCAATTATTGTTTATTTTATTTGACATGTCACACGATGTGAGGATCTGTCAGGCAGTTTCAGTTTGTCACCTTTGCCTTTGTCGGGTTTGTAGGCGTTATCATTGCCCACATCTGCAAGGTCTGCATCTGAGAATTCACTACCTGAGAAGTTGGAAAAGACCATTAGTCTGGGGAAAAGTACATGAAACGTACTCATGCATGGCCCAGGCTTGGGTTTACTAATCCTATCAGCTTTGAATCAGAGACCCAAGTGATCTAAAGAACTAAGGTGAAGCTTTTGTGACCCCAAAAGAGGAAAAGCCCAGTACTCCAACACTGCAGGAAACAGAAAGCTGAGCTGCCGACTAGGGCTGGGCCAAAAAATCGTTCGATTTAACATTGATTCTCAAGATGAATCGAACTTTTTCTGTGTTTATTTCCGCAAAAAGTTTCATATAATATACTTCCGGTTTTAAATTAATTAACGTGAATCCTATTATTACCAGTATTTTCCTCTAGATGGCGCTCTTGTTTACCTTACACTCTTGACTTGCAGCTCAACGCAAATAAAGAGCACGAGTGAACCAGTTCTCTCTTTCACTTTACTACAAATTACAGCATGAAATGTACACAAATAGACATCAAAAGGTATGGTGAGAAAGACAGTACAACTTACTGAAATGTATCATGTTTCAAGACGTCATTGGAAAGCCATTTAATATCCATAGCATGTTATTTAGCAAGAAGTAACTACTTTTGATAAATAAATGCACTATATTAATATTCATTATATTTTACTTAACCCATTCCTGATGTCGCAATTATGCAATGGACATTTGAATAAATCTGTCATGAAAAACGTTTTCATGACAAAAGCCACCGTTTTAATGATTATATATCGATAACCAAATTAGAAAGCAGAGACATCCCTTGTTTGTTTTTTTCAACGCAAATAAAAACTGATGACGATTATTTGTTTTTTATTATTATTATATCTAAAAATAAATAGCAATTTAATTTAATCTCTCTTGTTAAATATAATAGTAAAGTACCAGGTAAAGGGTTCCCTGTATATTTCACAGAGATCTTTTTTTTCCTTAAGAAAAACTGAAATGTACTTATAGATTTCAAATATTTTAAATATTGCCATAGACATTAAATATTTCTAAATGAACAAATATTGAGTTAAATTGAGCTCGTAATTGAATGTTATTCAATCGAGAGGTTGTCAATCAGAATCAAATCATGAAATCTGTATCAATACCCAGCCCTACTGCTGCATACAATCTAGAGGAAGCAATGAAACTAGCAAAATCTGACTGATTAAACCAAAATCCATGCAAAGTTAAGATGCAAGAGATCAGGAGCCATGGTGATGATCACTAGGTTAATGCTTCAGTTCTCAAAAGCCTTGACCTGAACTCAGACAGCGATTAGATTTTAATAATGGTGAGATCAGCTTCGATTTGTGGGTACAAAGGGTGATTTTTCCAGCCAAGAAGATAAATAGAGGAAGAGGGTGGTAGAAGGGGTTTCCCAAGCTGTTACTCTGTTCCTTACCACCAGTTCCACCTCTGCTATTGGGTTTGCCTTCATCACGGCCCCCTCCTCCGAGGTCTTTATCTGGCAGGGACAGGAGATGCCATCAAACCTGGCTGGCTTGGATTAATCCACACTGACTAGCTTAAGTTTCCCAGTGATAGACTGTAAGGGCAATATTATTGACTTTATTGAGTGATTCCTTTGGCTATGCTTTTGATGACCTTCAAGATTACACAGGCTTTTACAGACAATGGACAAAATGGATAATGATGCTGCACAATATGTGATGTTTCAATAGGAAACAGAGGGCCCTGTTTTTTCTCTATATTTCAACTTCTGTGTTATATTGCATTATTTAATTTTCAGTTTTTCTTATATTAATGTTTCATATCTACTGTGTAATTCCTATGTATGGCTGCTTGCACTGTCTTGTATGCTTGTATCCTTGCACTGTCTGGACTTTCTTCTGTACTGGAAGCTCCTGTCGCCAAGACAAATTCCTTGTGTGTGTAAACATACTTGGCAATAAAGCTCTTTCTGACTTCTGACTGAACTACTAAATTGCAAAAAATGAAATATGGAGAAAGGTAAAAGTGGATAAACAGAACAATACCTACCGCCTTTGCCAGAGTCTTTGCCCTTTCCTCTGATGTCATTGTCGGGGCTCAAGGCATCTTCAAGATTCAAGTCCCCAAAATCTATCAGCCAAAAGAAACACTCACTGTGTAACAAATGAAATATGCACAGTACCAATTAGGGCTGGGCGATATGGCAAAAATCATATCTCTGTATTTTTTGGCTGAACTACGATCAATTTTCTACATTTTTCTATTTAGATTAAATATATATATATATATTTATTTACTTTTTTTTTTTTACATCCTGCCCTATGTTGTCCAATGAAACAATGTTTAAAGGCATTGAAAACAAATATAGTGAAAGAAACCATGTAGGCTATGCTATATATTATGTGCAAAAAAAATACACTTAGCTTACCTTTGGGTTTAAACTTCTACACATGGCACATTTATTGGCCAACTGCAAATATTTTAGTAAAATCTATACTGAAGTCTGTTAAGTTTAGCGGAGAATTGCATGCAGTAGGCTCGTGCACTCCTGACAGCAAAATGACTTTCTAACATTTACAGATGGAGAATACACCTGTGAAATGTAAGTTATGCACATCTCAATCACATTAAACAGTGCTAGTAGCATCTCTGTCAGCAGCACATGAGTCTGTCAGAGTATCTGACTGGATCGAGCCACTTTAAACCATATGTGTTAACTATATCTTACCAGTTATTTTAAAGCCCTTAATATAAAGCATCTCTCAGGACAAATTGGATTATGCACTTTCCCCGCAACAGCCTACTCTATGTCCTCTGCTATTATTCAGATGCGCTCGTATCCAACAACTACTGTATATCGATATAAACGGTATTTCCTCATACCATATCACTTATAAAAAATATATTGATACATCGTACAAACTCGATATACCGCCCAGCCCTAGTACCAATTGTTTTTTTGTAATATGGCTAAGTGACAATTCAAACAGATGGTTTCTGTGTAATATGAGATGTGAGCGTTTGAAACAAAACCCAGCTTTTAAATGCTTCAAATGTTCTGCAGTCAAGATAGAACACACACAATCTCACAAGACAAGATGACAATGAAGACAAATGTAAACGATGCCATCATAACGTGCTGTGATATTGGGGTATAAGACAAGCTGGATACGTTTAAGGACTTGAGTTGACATCCACCAGAAAATCTGTGCTATGACTTATTTTAGCTGCCATAATTCTCTTATCATTTACATCACTTGAGTACAAGCTAAAGCATGTTTTTTTTATTTGCTGTGAACTGTATGAAAGGTATACATTATATTAATAATATATCATTAGCGACTTTGCCTTCTGTTATGTATGAATATGGAAGGACATTCAGAGCATTATAAAAAATGACGCTAAACAATCCATGATCGCATTAATTACTAGACTCGATCAAAAGTGAAATCCAATCATTTTAGCCTTTCATCACACTTTTAAACTTGCTTTGAATACACATATCTGCATGCAAACAGACATGGAGACAAACGCGATGATCGGTTCTACAGGGAAACTGACAGCACGGTACAAACCAGACTGGGCTTTCCGAGGGGGAACAGAGGTTCGGAGAAGACTAGGGGGTGTTCGGAGCAACAGGCCTGGTCGAATGGTGGCGTCAAACAAATCAGTGAATGTCTCTTCTGTTAGTGGAGGTTAGTTAATATGTTAGTATTATAAAGCATTTTACATACAGAGGGTGCTGGGTATTCAAACCTATGATGAAGACTGATTAGTAAGCACCAAAATACAGGATAGTAAGTATTTGTGAGATTTTTCTTTTACATTCTTCAGTGTTCAATATAGGCAACTCCCCAACCTAAACCATACACAATGTTTTTTGACCATAGATAACTATATATGAGCTCTAAGAGCTTTCTATCAGGGTAAATATCCCGCTGACTCATCATAACACGAGACACAAAAACCATATGTTTTAGCATTCAAAGATGTTAATAGCTCCAGTGGTTATTGAAGAAGATTAGTAGGGAGATTTGCTTTATGTTCATCTCAAGCAGAACAAGCATCTGGGATACATTAAGTGCCTCTCACCTGTTTGTTTGGGCTTGTGCTTTGCTGGTTCCTTGACTGTGGGCTTAACAGGTTTAAGACTGGGTTTCACTGTTGAACAAATTAACATCATTTTTTCCAGATTATTTTAAATAAAGTATTAAATTCCTTTGACAGTTATTTTAAGTCAGCATTTGCTCTGCTTATTACAGTGCTATTAATGATTACCTTCACCTGCTCCTCCTGCACCACCTGTGCTATGAGATCAATACGTCATGTGACAGCAGTGAATCTATCTGATGTTTTTCCCCATTCACAACAGATACCTATGGGTTTAAATACAGTACATTAGTTAATATGTTTTAATTTTGGGTTTCATTGGTTATTCAGATGGCATGGTATTGATTGTTTACTGACAAATATAATTCAAATCAAACATTTCAAAACATGAGCCTAACACCTAAAACAGTGGTAAAACTATATGCTCATAAATATACAATGAGTTTTCAGGTAAGGGAGTGTAAACATGTATCTAATAACATATACAATTGCGGGGTGTGGCTGACAGGAAAAGAGGGAGGGGCAGTTTACCTCAGAACTGCAGACACTGGCATTCCTCATTCACACAGTGGTGGGTTAGGTAAGGGGATTTTTAGGGGATCTTCTGTGCTTCTAAACAGTATTCAAAGTAGTCTTTTTTTAGAAAAGGTTGTCATTCTTTTTATAAGCTTACTTGATTTTGCTCACACAAGCATGGAATCTTTTGACATTGTTCTCGTGTGTGCCTCACACCAACAGAGGGGGGACCGTTACACCCCCTGTCATAAAATGATGGTATCTTCCTATCTTCCGCAGTCTCCAAAAACTTCCAAACTCCTATGCTGTACCTGGGCGCATTGTGGCTTCGTATGCGCATGCGCTCTGACTCTTAAGCCTCCCAACCTAGGATACCTGTACCGTGCTAGGATGAGGAGACTATATGTGGAAATTATATTGTTCTGTGAACATATTTAATTTCAAGCACTACTGAACAGTATCATTTTGTTTTTATTTTTCAGCCCAGATATAAAACATGAGCTGTTTTTGCTGTACTTTGGATCAAATAAATGCAGGCTTGGTGAGCAGAAGAGACTTCTTTAAGAAACATTAAAAATCTTACTGTTCAATAACTTTTGACTGGTAGTGTAAATAAAATACAGTAAAAATGAGTTTTGTGGTGTTGTGTTTTTTTGACAGTAAAAGTTGACAAGTATATATACTTTAAAACTGAGAGTAGAAACTGGTACTTACATTATATCTGTGCTTTACTGTAAGACGATGAAACAAATGGAAATGGAAAGCGCCACAGTGACTCATCCATTCCGGTTATTGTGGTATGCTCACAGAAGATATATCCCATTTAAAATGAGTGCATAATCAAGATAATATGAGATCATATACAGTAGGCCCCCTTTTTCCATGCTTTCTTGTTTTGTTCTAGTTGCATTTTAGCACTTCCAGATCCATTGTCTTGTTTTTTTGAACAGGCGTTTGGGTAAATGTCTGAAATAAGGTCTGTTGTTAACACAACCTCAATATATTTTCATGTTTTATTCTGTAATGTACAATATATCAGTAATAGCCCCTTGTGTGTGTTTTTTTAAAGCTTTTACTTCTCTTGAAACTGGCAATTGCTAACAAGTGGTCAATGAGACTACAGGGGTTGTCGGGGACATTAAACGGCATCACCTTGAACGTCATCATAATTCAAACCTTAAGGGCATATGTTTTCTTAAATAAAGAACTATCGAAAGCTTAGTAATCGTGACGCTGAAGTCATGCAACTTCTACTTTGATGTGGCACATTCAGCATATTCACACAATTCACATTCACACAATTGGTGTGCCTATAGTGGCACACCAATTCTTACAAAACAGGATGCATATGTGCTGTAATTCATCTGCAAGTTTTGCATTGCATGTAATACCCGGAATACATTGTACGATTTTTTGGGCTGTCCCAAACAAAAGATGACCATTGTGAAACAATCGTTATGATTTCTTTCTTCATGGCTCCTAAACAGTGGTCCTATGTCGTACTGTGAGAGAGGTTCAAAGACAGCCGTTGCCATGGTCTTGCGGCCAAATATAGCATGCGATAATTTTCTAGCAGTGTCAGAAATCTAAGATGACCATCTCACAGTGTGTTTGCGGTTATGACCTATGCCTACTGACTAGCCAATAAAAATGCAACATGAAAGAACGTACTGATCAACTTCACATGGTGATAAAACATAAATGCTATGGCTGAAAGACCTATAAGGAATACCGGTATATGGGATTTCAATAACACCAACAATAACAGGCGGACAATAACAGGAATTTATTGTCCTCCTACGCCATCTCCTCTTCTTTTTTTCAGTATGCATGACATTTTATTCTCCTCCTGGGACCCAGGCATAGAATTTTGTCCTCTGTAGAGATATATATATTGAATTTATAAATGTGTATGTACATATACAGTATATATGTAGTATGTGTGTGTGGTTGTACATACACATATATGTAGTTGGTTTTTTGGTGTTTGGCTTAGTGTTATGTTAGAATCATTATTATACTCTTATACCTTTTGTTCTTTAATATTTTGAATTGTTTTTAGCTTTATTTTTTTAGTTTTTCATTTAAATGTTAAGTTTTGAAATGTATACATTTGTCACTTTTATTGAATCGCTTTATTTTTAAAATGTGTATAGGTAGTATTTATAAAGTTTTAGCTTTTAGTTTTGGATCTGTTTTTAGTTGTTTTAATACTACAATTGATTGCTTCTGTTGTCCTCATTTGTAAATCGCTTTGGATAAATGCGTCTAATAAATTACTAAAAAAATAAATGTAATAATGTAGTATATTAATGTAGTATAATATAAAACAAACTGGGACTATTGCTGTCTGCTACATCCTATAAAATATCCAAGCAAAAAAAGTACACATGGACCCTGCATGGTATATCATAACAGGCCAAGCTTCTACCTTGTACATCTGCAAATGCTTTGCCCTTTCAGTCTGTTTTAAGTGGTGGTAAATATGGAAATGTCTCACAGCGTACAGCTTAAATGCATACAAAATATGAAACCATCTATATCTATACCATCTGTCAGGAGCCTTCAGCTGATATGCCTGCAGTGTCCTGACATCTCTCAAACTGATATAAAACAGTGCTAGAATGTGTGAAATAAACAAAGACTCAAGAATATGTGTTAGCCCCTCACTTTTAGAACACATGATTATCAGCCTTGATACTTTAGACTAGTTGCAGTGCATTTATTGCAACTTTTTTTCTCTCATATTTATAATGAAATTATGATTATGTAATTACGAAGTACTTTTTTCCCTTACATATCTTACAAAAAGTCATTTGCCCAGTCCTTTGTATGTGGAAATCGTTACTACGGTAGCCTAGATGTTAAAGCACTAATAAAGTACAATAAAAAAAAAGAAAGGAATAAAAGAAAATACAACACCAAAAGAACGTGCGAGATTGGCAATCTGGTGTTTACTCCTTTGCAGGTTTACTAAGCATCCTCTAAATCCATGTTGACATATATTGGCTCTAACCTGAACATGGAAACTTGAGAAGAACTGAAGCCCAGAGTTTTTCGGTGCAAGTTCTCTAAGCATCCTCAAAAGTAAAGAGGCTGGGCAAACGCAAACCCACGACAGGACCAATCTGGAAGAGGAGTCGCTAGATGTGCATGTCGCGCTGCCCAATGGCGAGGAACGGAGGTTGTTTTGAATCGGCGAGACTGCCTTAGCCAATCAGGCCGGTCTCGTGTTGAGCTAGCGCGAGGCTGAGCGCATGGGGTTCAAAGCGGAGAGAGAAGGGAAGACAGTGGCGAGATTTCAATCAACTCAACAACACAGGTACGGAAAACGGTCGAATATTTAGCACAACACATTTCATTCATTTTATACACATTTATATATATTTTTTAAGTAAATGTGAAACTAACATTTATTCCCCTAAAACAGAATAAATATATGTTTTGTCATAAATTCGTTCATATGTGAGGGTCAAGAAGGAGTTTTGTATATTTGTAGTTTGTTTGCCAATCTTTGCGTTTTGTCTTTCTGAGAAATTACCTATTTCTAATAAATCACAGAAAAGTGAATAAAACTACATTGTAGTCTTTTACAGAGTAATTTTCAGATTTGCTGTTATCCGCACTAATCAGTTTTCCTTTCCTTTAACTGATCGATTAAAAGTTATTAAACTGATTTTTCCCCCGGACTGTATTGTCGCGCATCGCTGCTGAATATGGCTCGCTGTGCGCTGTCTATGAACCACCCTGCCTTCTATACAGACCGATTTTGATGACATCTTCACGTAATGGAATATTTTGTCCCCGATACCATTCGCTTATGCAATTATTCTTTGCTCTCTGTATTATTATGTGAAATATGAATCTGTATACGCGCTGAAAACATGTTATCGCATTTTTCCTTTTCCAACTTAAACAAGCGCGCTTGCCATGTATTAAAATGGCTGGCGATTGAGACCATTGACGAGCAGCTATTCCTTCACGCAGCAAGGACGGGATAATTTTAGACGGAAAACATGCATTTTAGATGCAAAACTGCCCGTTCCTTTCGTTTTCGCCCTGGAATGTCTATCTCTAACTCTGTGGATTAAAACAAAGACATTGCAGGGCGATTTAACATATTTTCCAGCTTGACAGTTGCGCTGGGTATACTCGCATAGGCAATGGCTGGCTGTAGTCTTTGTTAAGGCAGTACTGCGACAGCTAGAGCTCAACTTAGAAAAACAGTTAAACACGCCAAATTATGATCTGGCAGCCTTTTACAGTGATTTTAAACTAAAAGTACAACATTTGTTTTAGTTGATAAATATGTTTTTCTTTTAATTAAAGCCCTTGGATCACTAGAATCGTCATTTAAACCCGAGGGGGTGTGTGTTGCTTTGTTGCACGGTCAACCCATCTGTTTTGCTCGCTCTGCACAGAAGCCATTTTAACAGCAGCGCAAGGCAGAGCTTATACCAGTTACTATATATAACGGTCTCTATATGCTTGTAAACGGGCAGAACGCTGTAAAGCACACTTTTAAACCAAGAACAGTAATTGAGCTCAAAATAAAATATTAATAAGGTGAAAAAGATTTACAAAAATAAAGATCAGTTTCTGTCATGAGAATGCATTCATGTGAAGGATGTTGAATAATTCTAGATGATGACCTTTATTTTTTTAGTAGCCACTTTTATGGGCTGCCAGCACCAGCTTTACATGAGCACCCAAGTATAACCTATAAGACTGTGTATGAAGGTAATTCATGTCTGTGCAATAGAGTAGTCCAAAGTTTTACTAATAATAACAAACAATGAAAGGTGTACTGTTAATTGCTATCTAGCACAGTAGCCACAAAGAATATGGCGGTGGCACATTGTATTTCCCAAAATAAAACGCTGTGAACATCAATCAGTCTCATTAATAATCAGTTCACATCCCCCATGCAAGAAGGACGGGTCTGGAATTCCCTTTGTGTATCATCTTAGTCTGATAAGCCCTGCACCCTGCTGATGTTAGAGTTTGGAAAAACTCAGTTTGTGTTTTAAACAGTTTTTAATAGCCACACCTTACCAAATATGTAATATTATTATTTTCTGTTGTTTTATGCTCTTTATTTCCTATCATTTTAGATAAAAATACAGCACACAAGAATACTTTATTGGATATAGTCCCCTCTCATCTCACAAAAATGGCAAAAGGAGACCCCAGGAAGCCCAAGGGCAAGATGTCTTCTTATGCCTACTTCGTTCAGACATGCAGAGAGGAGCACAAGAAGAAGAGCCCTGAGATTCCAGTCAGCTTTTCAGAATTCTCCAAAAGATGCTCTGCAAGATGGAAGGTTAGATTTGAAATGAAATGTTCTAATATTATTATTTGACTCAAATGATTTAAATAAAGCAATGCAAAAGCACTTTCATATTCTCAATGGAAATTTCTCTTGATTTGTTGCCTAGGCAATGTCCGATAAAGAGAAATCCAGGTTTGATGACATGGCCAAACAGGATAAGGTGCGTTATGATCAAGAGATGATGCACTACATGCCTGGAGGCAAGAGAGGCAAAAAGAAGGATCCCAACGCACCCAAGAGACCATCGTGAGTAGACCTGACACCCATTGAATTACCGTGTTTTTTTTTTTTTTTTAATCTACATGCAGTTTTTATGAAGGCTATTTTGTTAATGCTGTATAGCAGACAGGTTTTCAAATGCTATCTCGTCTTATATTTAATTATTTATTATGTACAGGTTTTAACTGATAGATTTTTTTATGATTTTATTACTATTTTGTAATATTATATATATATATATATAAATATATAAATTTATCTTGCCACCTTTTATGATCAACAGCTCTGGATTTTTCCTGTTCTGCTCGGAACATCGTCCACAAATCAAGGCTCAGTATCCCGGCTTGGGCATCGGAGACGTGGCCAAAAAACTAGGCGAGATGTGGAACGGCCTCACAGATGCCACCAAACAGCCCTATCTGATGAAGGCCAACAAGCTGAAGGACAAGTACCAAAAGGCATGTCTCGGTCTAGATGCTTCAGTAGTCCACCATGTAACATATCACAGTTCTAGTATTTTACAATACAACAATATTTTCTTTTTGTGCAGGATGTTGCAGACTACAAGACGAAGGGCAAGGCTGGGGGGGTGTCCATGGGCATGGGAATGATGGGGAATGGTATGGCTTCAAAACCCGTGATGAAGAGCAATATGGATGATGAAGAAGATGATGATGAGGAGGAAGACGAAGAAGAGGATGATGATGAATATGATGATGAATAGACTGTCATTTTTGTGTGTTTGATCAATTTTGATTATAATAACTTTTTCTCCCCCATTGAAGTCCAGTAGATACGGAATACACAGGTGGTCTTTCATAGCCCCGTTGTTGTTTTAATAGAGGTGGAAAGTGTAGTGTGCTGTTGGTGAGAGACTTGCTAACACCGTTTCTTACTTCCAGCTTTGTGTGCGTGCAAGTGCATGTGCACATGTGAAGATCTCACTTCATCATGGTAGCCCAGTGTCTTCCTAGCCTATCTTTGTTACCTTTTACCAATTGTATAACAAACAGCCTTTAAACAAGTAATACCCTTCCTGTATATGTAAATCCCTGACCTATATATTTTTTTTTTTGTTTGTTTAAGAGGTTCCTGAGTGTGTAGCTTTGTATATGGTTGACATTGAGTAGATATTGTTTATGATCGTAGTATGTTGCATGTGGAAAGGTGTCATAGTTTGGAACTGTGCACCGACATCGGACATTTCATGCTGAAACCATCATTAGTTTCCTCTTCCTTGTCCAGTTTAGGAAAAAAAAAATGAGTGCAAAAGAGCAGTTGCCACCAGCACGTTAGTTAGTCCTGTTGCAGGGGTGTGCACTATATGTTGTTTACTATACTACATGATATATTGGCACATCCACGATCAATGTAGGAAAGATATTTGTATTATCTTTCCTATATATATTAACTGTTGTGTGATCTAGGAATGCACTATAGAAATACTGATTTGTGTAAAATGCTAATGTCAGGTCAAAATGTTACAGTATGGAGCAGAAACGAACTATTAGAACTCTTGAAATATGGCATAAAAAATACAAAGTTACCATTGTGAAAAAATGAGCCCTGATAATACCTACACAATGTAAAATGTCAGTACTGGCCAGTGTTGATATATTGTGCATCGCTAGTTTAATACTTATTTTTTTGTTGAATATAAAGTAAGAAACAATGCTGATGATAAGTCTGTACTTATCTGTATCTATGATTTTCATTTTATATGTTTGAGGTTTGCAATTAAATTGAAACATTTGTATTTGTGTTTTGTATGTCTGTATATAGACCAAGAATATAAGAGAGAAACCAGCATGAATGGACCTTGGTTAATGTGTTTAACTAAACAATAGCATATTGTATGCACAATATTTCTTGAAAAACTTACAAAAATAAGTGTAGGAATGATTTTGGCCACCTTCAGCCATAGATCCTGACTAAAGTCTTCAAGGTTGGAAAGTTATGATAGTGATGGCCCTTGTACCTAGTGATACTGAAATTGCAAAAGCGTTTGAAGCATATATATAATTCTTTCTTCAATATAAGCAATAGTTTTAATTAAATAGATATGCATCACTTAAATAATAGCCCCATCTGCATCATGGTTCACAAATGTTCTGTGTCTATGCTTAGACAAGGCACTCAAAAGTCCAGATTGGGGCAACCAGATCCTGTGTAATGAAAACCTTGTGGTCCACTATGGTCTTTAAATCTTCAAAAGAATCCTTGATTTTCAGTTGTTCACTGTAGGAACTCTTAAATTAATCTTATGCCTTATTTTCTAAATATGTAAACGCATTATTCATCAACTCGTAATCAACAGCAGCTGTGTTAAGATAGATTTTACAGGCATTTTCCTTTGGTGACATTTATATGTGGCTGTTGTTTAACTTTACGTCGCTAGATGGCGCAAGGCTATGTTTTATTCATAGACTAAAAGGTTTTATTGAACAAGTTTGCATGAGTTCAAGCTTGCGTTACATAATGCCATCATGGGAATTATTTCGATAATGACATTAGTGACATACCGAAATTAGATGGGAGTCATATGCAGTGCTAAGTGAACTCTATATTAGTTTGTCTGGGAGAAAATTAACTATCGTTTCAGTTTATCAGTCCTTCGTAGTCTGTTGCTCTCCTGTTATTCATGTCATTTGCCTCATCGTTATAATGATCTCCTTTCAGAGATAATATTTCAACGGTTGACATTTAGATGAAACTGCAAAAGTCTGCCAAATCCTGGCAATTATATTAAAACATAGTTTCTCCGTAAAACGCTGAACAGATTCTCGGATACGCCATACGTTGTACGTAAATATGTAAACGTTTTATTTTTTCCTCATACTGTACTAAGCAGCGCGCGTTCTTTCGAAACGACATTTCTGATTGGTAGCCCCAGGGCAAAGTGGGAGGGTTTCGTGACCCGCGAGATGACGTCAGACGTTTCTCCACATTTGATTGGCTACTCACGACGCCTATCAAACTCTGAGGCCAAAGCCCAGTTGCTGCTTGCTGTCTGAACTGAAGCGGCAGCGAGCGGAGTGGGGCGACAGGCTTCCGTCTCTGGGCTGCGGAAACTACCCAGCGAAAGCCAGCGAGAGTGGCAGTGATTGAGGAAAGGAGAACCGCTTTACTCGAAGTCTCGGTTCAGTTAAATATCCGTTACACTGCATCTTCCCCTCATTGAAGGGAAAGGCCTGCGGAGATGGGCGACAAGGCGGGGACCAGGTAAGCGGCAGGTTTCAGCTCAGGTTCAGGACTTCTTGGTTTGAAGTCACGATATCATATTCTCACAGCCCACCCTATGATGAGCAATCCCACCAAACCTCCGAGGCTGGAGGGATGGTGTGGGGAACCCTACTAGTTGATCTGAGTGAGGTTTAATCTGTAGCCTACAGGATATGCATCGGCACTCGAAGCAAACGCTCTTAAAAACATGATCACTGGACATCTTACGTATTTCACCCAGGGTGGGGTGAGTGACCATAAATCTACAGCCCAGCTCTGTTCTTGTACACCCATGCAATTGAAATCTCTTCGGAGTATGCGTAGGAGTGCGTTGTTTAGTTGCTTTAACGGCTGCTGTTATCAACTGCGATCTGATATTATCTTGTTTGTTTGAGGACCCAATTAGTTTTTTTGCAGCTAGACATATTTATTCGCTACAACAGCAAGCCCTTACTACGACGGGTTATTTTAATGCTGCATGCTGGTATACGAGCAGACGGTTTATTTTCTCTGTCGCACCCAGTGCGAGAAATTCCTGCTCATCACTGCACGCTCACTTCCTCAACTTTCAGAAAAGGCCTCGACGTTTCCTGTTGCAGAAAAGCACTGGGGTTTGATGCGCCTAAAATCTCATTTGAACACCTCTCCGAGCCTGTCTGTGCGGATTCGGCCCTATAGTCTCAGTGCAGATAGATAGTCGAGTCGTGGGCGACCATGTACGTGCGCCGAGTTTGATGAGTAGCCCAGCAGTTCTCTCAGTTGCGCCTTCAGTTCTGCTTACATGTCACGGCTCACACCATCATGAGAGGAAACCCACGGGCTTTCTGCCTCCTGTCTATCTGTAGGCTACATTTTGGGATTTAACAGAGGGTTGCATGTCGGGTTACCCTGTTTTAATGTTGGATTGACGTATGACACAGTTACATGCACAATACCTTCATGAGCTCCTTTTCACGTTCACATGTAATGTTAATTTTCTTAACCCAGTAAGCCTGACATTTGAAATAATCATTTTTTTTCTGAAATGGGATGTTTTTTGAATCCTTTTAAATTTTTATTATTATAATTTTTTTGCGGGGAGGGGGGTAAAAAAAAAAAGTAAAAAGTTTGCATAAAACATAAATACACATTTGGTACATCAGGCTTTTATGGCCCATATATGACATAGTGATAATATGGAGCTCACAGTCAAGGAGGAATAACACCTCAATTTTATTTAGAGGCCCAAACTGAGCAGAAAATATGCAATTTACTGCAGCTGTTGTTATTTATATGACCAAAGAGTAAGATTTTGGTAGCTTGTAATGTTTAATAGTATAACAGAATACCTGTAAAAATGCATATTAATATTAGTTGTCAATCTATATCTCCCATGTTCCACGTTTTCTCAATTTGTGGATAATGGCTCTGACCATGGTTCGCTGGAGTCCCAAAGCCTTAGAAATGGCTTTATAATCCTTTCCAGACTGATACATGTCAACTGTTTTGATTCTAATCTGTTCTTGAATTTCTTTAGATCGCGGCATAATGTGTTGCTCTTTAAGCATGCTTCACTTTGTCAGACAGTTTCTATTTAAGTGATTTCTTGATTCAACAGGTCTGGCAGTAATCAGGCCTGGGTGTGGCTAGTGAAATTTAACTCAGCTTTCTAAAATATTGTGGTTAATCATAGTTCCTTTCTTGATTTAACAGGAGGAAGCAATTAATTTGTCATGTAGGGCCAGGTAGGTTTGGAAAGCTTTTTTTCCGTTAATAAATGAAATTATCATTTAAAAACTGAATTTTTTTATTTACTTGCGTTATCTTTGTGTAATATTAAAATTTGTTTGATGATCTGAATCTTTTAAGTGTGACAAATATGCAAAAAATTAAAAAAAACAGGAAGGGGGCAAAAACCTTTTCACACCAGTGTATGTCTTATTAAGATTATATTTAAATGTTTAGTTTTATGTTCAAAGCTCTGTTTTAATGTGGGGGTGAAAACACAAGGTAATGCAATACAATGACAATTGAGCGAAGTACAAACAAATGTTCCTCGAAAGCCTGATGTATTGTATTTGATCCATACATTTTAACATGATGTTTCTTTAAAAAATGATGTATGGCTAATCAAGTAAACCTCGGTTGCTTTAGTGCAGTTAATGTTCATCCTAACATTAATATTACTAACAATACAAAAGTTTCTCTGACATTACTTCGTATAAATCATTAAATATTTCACAGCAAACAGACACATGTACCACAACCTGAAGGTGGACATTTTAAAAATATAAAGGCTTTTTACTTGCTAAAAAGTATGAACTATCAATCAGAGGGCAGAAGGCGTGTAGTAGATTTTCAGCCAAGTTTTGATGTTGGCACTTTATAGGCCTTAAAATATCATGCGGTAGGCTTTAAAGGGTTAAAGGGACAGTTCAATGTTGATGTTCAATGTTAATGTTGAACCCTTATGTTCTACCAAACCTGTATGACTTTCTTTCTTTAGTGAAACACAAAGGTGTTGTGGAGAATGAAAGCCTTGGTCACTATTCGCTTTCATTGTATGGAGAAAAGATGCACATGAGCGGTTACCAAGGCTGACAGTTCCTAGCATTTTGCCAAATGTCTCCTTTCTGTGTTCCACGGATGAAAGTAGGTCATAGGGGAATGACATGAGGGTAAAGGAAATGATGAAAAAATATACATTTTTGGAATATCACTTTAATCTCTGTTTCTCTTCTCAAGGCTTCGTTTTGCCACTGAAATGCAAAGTTTTGCTTTGAAAAGAGCTCGAAGGAGAGCAGTGATTGTTGCATGGTTATTGTATTGTAATAAGATTAAATAGCATTGCTTTTGTGCATGGAGAACAGTTGTTCATCGGCCCACTACAGAGCAAGCCATGCACAGCAAACTTAGCTCGTATTGATTGACACACATTCATAGCACTGCAAAGCTGTGAAAGAGGCATTTTATGTAGGTGTCATTGGTCCTTATGTGCATTCATATCAGCCTTGGGTAAATTAAAGCTCGCTGTCGCTCCATCATTTTTTTATTTATCATACTTGCTATTTATAAACATATTTTGCCACCTAAGACCTAATAGATATGGTCAACAGTATACCCCTGCCTGTTGCTGTGATTCATCTTCTCTTGTGGTTCACTCACTGGAGTTGATGTGGGGGTGTTGGTGGGTCTCGCAGGCTTAGTGATGTGTGGTGGTCTTATGAATATCCTCTCTGTGTGTGTGAATTTTTTAAATTTTTTTAAATCCAGTTTGAATTTATGTTCTAGTTCTGTTTGATGTATAACCTACACATTTTCCAGGTTAATAGAACATTTATTAACAAGAGGCCAATACTATGATATCTTTGTTTTTATATTGTATTAACAGAATTTCTGTTAAAATCAAGTCACATCAAAGTTTATTTTTAAACATTTTGCATTGCTTCAAAAAATAACTAACAGTATTGTAACTTTTTTTAATATCTTTAATTGATTGTCATAAACTTGTACATTATAATTATTAATAGTTATCTTATCTTCCTTTAGTCTCATTAGTCATCAAATCCTCTGTAAACACAATAAATATATTGATGTGACAGGCACGGCGTTGCAGCTTTCATTTGCTCACTAAAAATGGCTTACTCACGGATCATTTCATGTTTCAAGTAGGGTTGGGTATCGTTTGAGTTTTTTCCGATACTGGGGCCAAATCGATACTTTTAAAACGCTTCCGGTGCCTGAACCGATACTTATTAAAAAAATAAATAAAAATCCCCCCCCCAAAAATGATGGATTGGCCATTAAAATAGAAATAGAATGCAAATAGAATGAGAGTGCAAATGTTAGAGGGTCAAGTTTTTTAATAAAAAAAAACAAGCAGATTAAATTAGAAGTAGCATTAGAGTAGAGAGTGCTAAAGTTAGAGGGTCAAATGAAAATGAAGGATATGTGTTTTCAGCCGTTTCTTGAAAATATTAAGGACTCAGCTGATTGGATTGAGCAGGGCAGGTCATTCCACTCATTGACAAATATCTGATCTTGTAAGATGTGCTCCCTTTACACAGCGTGCGTGTGATTGCGAAATCGAAAGTGAAAGTAAACAACGCAAACGCTCATTCAAAAATATTTAAATACACCGCATCCTGAAAGCGGCTCCCTGATGCGCCAAAATTATATACAATATTAGAATGTTTAAAGGAGTGGACATGAAAATCGCCGGAGCGAAACACATGTTGCGGCAGCAGGCGGCAATGGTCAGAGATTCAGAGGGCAATTAAGAAATCCCGGCCGGACGCATTTTTGTAGGTCCAAAAAGAGGACATGTCCGGGGAAAAGAGGACGCAAGGTCACCCTAATTTATAATCTATTGCTAATCGGTGTATTCTTTTTAAAGTAGCATATGGAACATATTTTCTGCCTCATTCTGTGACAAGAAGCCTCATCAGATCACAAAAGGAAATTAGCAAGCCTTTGTGTTCTTTTTGGTCAGCAGTGGCTTTTGCCTTGGAACTCTCCCATGGATGCCGTTTTTGCCCAGTCTCTTTCTTATTGTTGAATCATGAACACTGACCTTAACTGAGGCAAGTGAGGCCTGCAGTTCTTTAGATGTTGTTCTGGGTTCTTTTATGACCTCTTGGATGAGTCGTCGTTGTGCTCTTGGAGTAATTTTGGTCGGCCGGCAACTCCTGGGAAGGTTCACCATTGTTCCACGTTTTCTCAATTTGTGGATAATGGCTCTGACCATGGTTCGCTGGAGTCCCAAAGCCTTAGAAATGGCTTTATAATCCTTTCCAGACTGATACATGTCAACTGTTTTGATTCTAATCTGTTCTTGAATTTCTTTAGATCGCGGCATAATGTGTTGCTCTTTAAGCATGCTTCACTTTGTCAGACAGTTTCTATTTAAGTGATTTCTTGATTCAACAGGTCTGGCAGTAATCAGGCCTGGGTGTGGCTAGTGAAATTTAACTCAGCTTTCTAAAATATTGTGGTTAATCATAGTTCCTTTCTTGATTTAACAGGAGGAAGCAATTAATTTGTCATGTAGGGCCAGGTAGGTTTGGAAAGCTTTTTTTCCGTTAATAAATGAAATTATCATTTAAAAACTGAATTTTTTTATTTACTTGCGTTATCTTTGTGTAATATTAAAATTTGTTTGATGATCTGAATCTTTTAAGTGTGACAAATATGCAAAAAATCTTATTAAGATTATATTTAAATGTTTAGTTTTATGTTCAAAGCTCTGTTTTAATGTGGGGGTGAAAACACAAGGTAATGCAATACAATGACAATTGAGCGAAGTACAAACAAATGTTCCTCGAAAGCCTGATGTATTGTATTTGATCCATACATTTTAACATGATGTTTCTTTAAAAAATGATGTATGGCTAATCAAGTAAACCTCGGTTGCTTTAGTGCAGTTAATGTTCATCCTAACATTAATATTACTAACAATACAAAAGTTTCTCTGACATTACTTCGTATAAATCATTAAATATTTCACAGCAAACAGACACATGTACCACAACCTGAAGGTGGACATTTTAAAAATATAAAGGCTTTTTACTTGCTAAAAAGTATGAACTATCAATCAGAGGGCAGAAGGCGTGTAGTAGATTTTCAGCCAAGTTTTGATGTTGGCCCTTTTAGGCCTTAAAATATCATGCGGTAGGCTTTAAAGGGTTAAAGGGACAGTTCAATGTTGATGTTCAATGTTAATGTTGAACCCTTATGTTCTACCAAACCTGTATGACTTTCTTTCTTTAGTGAAACACAAAGGTGTTGTGGAGAATGAAAGCCTTGGTCACTATTCGCTTTCATTGTATGGAGAAAAGATGCACATGAGCGGTTACCAAGGCTGACAGTTCCTAGCATTTTGCCAAATGTCTCCTTTCTGTGTTCCACGGATGAAAGTAGGTCATAGGGGAATGACATGAGGGTAAAGGAAATGATGAAAAAATATACATTTTTGGAATATCACTTTAATCTCTGTTTCTCTTCTCAAGGCTTCGTTTTGCCACTGAAATGCAAAGTTTTGCTTTGAAAAGAGCTCGAAGGAGAGCAGTGATTGTTGCATGGTTATTGTATTGTAATAAGATTAAATAGCATTGCTTTTGTGCATGGAGAACAGTTGTTCATCGGCCCACTACAGAGCAAGCCATGCACAGCAAACTTAGCTCGTATTGATTGACACACATTCATAGCACTGCAAAGCTGTGAAAGAGGCATTTTATGTAGGTGTCATTGGTCCTTATGTGCATTCATATCAGCCTTGGGTAAATTAAAGCTCGCTGTCGCTCCATCATTTTTTTATTTATCATACTTGCTATTTATAAACATATTTTGCCACCTAAGACCTAATAGATATGGTCAACAGTATACCCCTGCCTGTTGCTGTGATTCATCTTCTCTTGTGGTTCACTCACTGGAGTTGATGTGGGGGTGTTGGTGGGTCTCGCAGGCTTAGTGATGTGTGGTGGTCTTATGAATATCCTCTCTGTGTGTGTGAATTTTTTAAATTTTTTTAAATCCAGTTTGAATTTATGTTCTAGTTCTGTTTGATGTATAACCTACACATTTTCCAGGTTAATAGAACATTTATTAACAAGAGGCCAATACTATGATATCTTTGTTTTTATATTGTATTAACAGAATTTCTGTTAAAATCAAGTCACATCAAAGTTTATTTTTAAACATTTTGCATTGCTTCAAAAAATAACTAACAGTATTGTAACTTTTTTTAATATCTTTAATTGATTGTCATAAACTTGTATTATTAATTTATTAATAGTTATCTTATCTTCCTTTAGTCTCATTAGTCATCAAATCCTCTGTAAACACAATAAATATAACAGGCACGGAGGCACGGCGTTGCAGCTTTCATTTGCTCACTAAAAATGGCTTACTCACGGATCATTTCATGTTTCAAGTAGGGTTGGGTATCGTTTGAGTTTTTTCCGATACTGGGGCCAAATCGATACTTTTAAAACGCTTCCGGTGCCTGAACCGATACTTATTAAAAAAATAAATAAAAATCCCCCCCCCAAAAATGATGGATTGGCCATTAAAATAGAAATAGAATGCAAATAGAATGAGAGTGCAAATGTTAGAGGGTCAAGTTTTTTAATAAAAAAAAACAAGCAGATTAAATTAGAAGTAGCATTAGAGTAGAGAGTGCTAAAGTTAGAGGGTCAAATGAAAATGAAGGATATGTGTTTTCAGCCGTTTCTTGAAAATATTAAGGACTCAGCTGATTGGATTGAGCAGGGCAGGTCATTCCACTCATTGACAAATATCTGATCTTGTAAGATGTGCTCCCTTTACACAGCGTGCGTGTGATTGCGAAATCGAAAGTGAAAGTAAACAACGCAAACGCTCATTCAAAAATATTTAAATACACCGCATCCTGAAAGCGGCTCCCTGATGCGCCAAAATTATATACAATATTAGAATGTTTAAAGGAGTGGACATGAAAATCGCCGGAGCGAAACACATGTTGCGGCAGCAGGCGGCAATGGTCAGAGATTCAGAGGGCAATTAAGAAATCCCGGCCGGACGCATTTTTGTAGGTCCAAAAAGAGGACATGTCCGGGGAAAAGAGGACGCAAGGTCACCCTAATTTATAATCTATTGCTAATCGGTGTATTCTTTTTAAAGTAGCATATGGAACATATTTTCTGCCTCATTCTGTGACAAGAAGCCTCATCAGATCACAAAAGGAAGCATTTGACTGGTGTTGTGGAGTAAAAAGGTTATAATTTTCTCTTTTGTTGGACAACAGGTTTAGAAATGAAGGTTGAGAATTTCTCGAGTTGTGCTTTTAAGTCGGAATGTGAAAACAACATGGACAGGACACTCTCGTTACAACAAAGATGTGTTGGATTTGTATTATTAGACCTTTCCGATTTGAGTTCACGTGCATTTTCTCAGTCGGGAAATAATTTTTCACGTGCATTGCTGCGATGATGTTTCTTACGTCCGTTTCGGAGAACCACAGGACAAATATTTCAATCGATCGCTCGGGCATGGCACCGAAATCTGCATTCTGTTTCGGTTCCGGTTACATAGGTACTGGTGCCATATTGGTACCGGGTTTCGGTACCCAACCCTAGTTTCAAGTCAGTTTATTTCAATTCATGAACAGAAGTGATGTCCAAGTTGTTTACTTTGTAATTAGTTAGTCATTTTCACCAGTTTGACCTTATTATATTTGCTTTATCTTATTTTTGTTCTACCAAATTTTTCCAGGTGGCAAAAACCAATTGCATATGTGTACTAGGGGTGGGCGATATGGCAAAAATATCATATTTGATCATGATTCTTTGGCATGCTGGTTTTACTATTTTGCAAGTTGTCTGAGAAGTACAGCCAAACTAATTTCCTTATTTTAAAAACAAAGACTTACAAGATACACATTACAAATTTGCAACTTGTGCAGCTGTTTTTATATGTAAGTGTATGCTTATGATTGCTCTTCAGTCCATACCAATTCACAAGAGATGTGAGTGAAAAGAGCCATGGGTTATTCAAGGGAGCTTGTCATGCAATGGAAATGACTCCTCAGATCACTGTGGTAAGATCAGAACAGGAAAAGTGGTTGGAAGCGTTATTTAAATGCTGAGCAAAATGTCATGTAGCTCCATAACAGTGTTTTTGTATTTGTACCATACTTGCGCAATATCTTGCAGCTGAGTTGAACATTGATT
This sequence comes from Sinocyclocheilus grahami, assembly GCF_001515645.1. Classification (NCBI taxonomy): domain Eukaryota; kingdom Metazoa; phylum Chordata; class Actinopteri; order Cypriniformes; family Cyprinidae; genus Sinocyclocheilus; species Sinocyclocheilus grahami. The sequence continues at coordinate 2,968,321 of NW_015505189.1, read as the reverse complement.
AGGGATTTACTGGAGGCTGGTTAGTATATATTCCCTGTACTCCAGCTTGTGAAATCTGCATGTTCAAACTTGTACTCTCCTCATGTTGTCCTCAATTTGTAGTGTGATTGATTGATGTGGTCCATTAAATCACGTCTGCATCAGTACATGAGCGTGATGAATTGTTTTGGGCATGTTTTCACGTCTTCTGCCCTCATGCCATCATCTTATACTTTGCCCTGTTAATCTCAACTTTTCACCTTTTTGCTCTCTCTTTCGTCAGTGATTGAAAATGTGACCTTTAAATTCAAACATACTTGTGATTTTGTGACATCAATTACTGCTTTATTTAATCAAAAACATAATCTTAATGTTATTTGTGTATTTTACTCTCATTTTATTACAAGTAGGCCGACAGCTCCTTACCGGACGGGCATTAGATGCCGGGGGGAGGCTGTTGTTGCACGCGCTAGTGACTGTTGACTTTCTCGCACACTGGACACGTCATACTGTACTTGCATTCTCAGATTAAATGGGGTGATCCAAAATAGTGAATCTAATCACCATTCAGGCAAAAGTTTGCCTCAAGATTGACCACACTGCTGATGTGATCTTATCGCTAGCACACCCTGAGCACATCTGAGCACAGATTATTCGTCTTATCGTCAGGGCATATCGGCATAATATTTCATATCGGGCTGATGCCGATATTTACATTTTAAGCTATTATCGGCCGATTCCGATAACGATCCGATAGTATCATGCATCCCTATTCTCTAGTTGTCTAGTTTCACGAGGAGTCTGTGTTGAATATTTGACAGGGTTAATGTACAGAAACCGTTTTTTTTAGAGATGGATAGTTCATCAAATATAAACAATGGCATTATTTACTCACACACAACGTTTCAAACCTGTATGACTTTCGTTATTCTGTGATACAAAAAACTAGATCTTTTGAAGAATGTTTTGCTCATGCAATGATTCAAACAAATGACATTCATTGTTCAGACAAAAAGTTGTGTTCGCTCACAGAAGAAAGGAGGTCATACAGGTTTGGAACGATATGAGGGCAAGTAAATAATGATAGATAATTAATTTTTGGGTGAACTGTCCATTGAGTCTCATTGACCTAGATGGAAAGGGTGCTCTCAGTAATGGCACACAACACAGACACAGTGTTGCTGTTGCCACCCAGGTTTGATGTATGTATGTGTGTGTTTTATCTCTCACACGCATACACACCTCTAATTCATCAGCTGATGACTCCATTATCTCATTTTAGGCTGAAAGGGCAATTCACTGGAGACTATTTTGACACCTGTCTGCCCTGATGGATTAACAGGCACCCTGTTCCTCTAACATTGTCTAGTTTGTGGACTGAGTTAACCTCTCTTATGTGATTTTGTCCCAGATGAATGATGTTCCGCTCCACCAGTTTCGTTTTCATAGATGTTGTGGCCTTATATGTACTGAATACGGCCACTTTTCCAAAAACTAAAGATTACACTACATTTTTACATTTTATGATGAAAATGTGTACTCGCTGCCTAGATGCAGGATGTTTTGGGTGGTTTCTATAAAGTTTAGTCATTTTAGCAAGTTGCTATACAGTTATTAGTAGGGCTGCACGATATATCGAAATGATCGAAATATCGCAAATATGTAAATATCGCAATATGCATATCGCAACGGCGTGCGATATCATTATTATTTTAATAATAGGCAACTTAAATCAAAACGTTGCAAAAGGTCAAAGTTTTTGTTTGATGCATATAGCAGAGAATTGCTTGACGTTAAAAAGAGTTAAGTGCAATAAGTTGCAGAAAACAACTCTGCCATCTCGTCTTGCTGTCTGACTCGCACCTGAAGCGCGCGCACAAGCCACATCTCGCACAGCATCTCTTCAGTTCTGCCACACACGTGCAAAGCGCGCATACACACAGAGAGACACGTTTCAGACCGAGTTGATTCATCTTTCGCATCTCCTCCATATGTTTGAACAGACACATACACACAGAATTATGTCAATAGTACCCATCTCGAGTCTCGGCGATCATTCTTGTAAACGCAGTCGGTTATGTTTTAAATGAATGTAAACAGCTGAGAACGAAATCGGATGTGTATCATTATACTGGATCCGTGCAGTCGGATTTAATGGGACAGCAGCCTATAAATACCTGCTGCTGAATATGTCACTAATGTATATCATTATCATTTTAATAATAGGCTACTTAAATCAAAACATTGCTAAAGGTCAAAGTTTTAGTTTGATGCATATAGCAGAGAATTGCTTGACGTTAAAAAGAGTTAAGTGCAATAAGTTGCAGAAAACAACTCTGCCATCTCGTCTTGCTGTCTGACTCGCACCTGAAGCGCGCGCACAAGCCACATCTCGCACAGCATCTCTTCAGTTCTGCCACACACGTGCAAAGCGCGCATACACACAGAGAGACACGTTTCAGACCGAGTTGATTCATCTTTCGCATCTCCTCCATATGTTTGAACAGACACATACACACAGAATTATGTCAATAGTACCCATCTCGAGTCTCGGCGATCATTCTTGTAAACGCAGTCGGTTATGTTTTAAATGAATGTAAACAGCTGAGAACGAAATCGGATGTGTATCATTATACTGGATCCGTGCAGTCGGATTTAATGGGACAGCAGCCTATAAATACCTGCTGCTGAATATGTCACTAATGTTAATAAAACGGCTATAACAAAGATTAATCTAAATTTAATTCATACAGTGAACACTATGCAGGGTTATTTTACACTTAATTATTAAATTTCTGTACCTGAATACTACGGTTTATTTGATCTATGCTTGTAAATTGTGTATTTCTTTTTTTTTTTCGTTTTCTTTCTTTTTTTTTACTGTTTGTTCACTCGCCTTTAATCATGTTTGAACTTTCTCAGACTATAGTTTTTGCTGTGGTATATGAAGAAGTACTTAAAGTTTGTGGAAAGCAAAGTTACAATGATATAAAATTAGTGTCATAAATTTTTTTTTTGGTATGTTCACAACCAAAGTTGATAATGTGCTCAAACTCAGGTGTTTGGCACATGCACACTAAAAAGTTTCCAGTGTCTGTGCTATTTTTTCAGGCATTATGAGCAATAAAAAATTTAAAAACCAAAGAACTTCAAAGAATTTTTAATCGTCTTGCCACAGTTGTAAATCACAATTCTGCACTTGTAAAACTTACTTATTTAAAGTAATATTATACTTTTACTTCAGAAGTTGCACAATTTGCACTATCATCCATGTGGTTACCAAAGGGGTTTGAACGAGGAATGAGCAGTTTCTTGTCTTAGCAAGCACATATAATGATATAAAAAGTTGGACTTTCTCTAAAAATAGCTGAATTGTATTTTTTATATCGTCAGGAGTATTGCCCAGTGCATATAAGATATTGTGAATCACTTCACACTGTTCCCTAAGCTCCTATTATGGAAAGCGGGAATTCAGAATAATTCACCAGTTTGAGTTCCCAATGGGAAGTGGTCTAGAAAAATAACATTTACGCTCAGAGCACCTCAGCAGTGGAAAAATAAATACAATGGAGAAGCGATCTCAGCCGGGTTCCTTTTTTTCCCATAATATAGCTGTTTTAATTAGGAAATTGCTTGTACTTGACCTCTATATCTTTTTTCCAAATAACTTTTACTTTGCTCTGGATGTGGGCTGTTGAAAGTAAGAGGGACGAGCTCTTTAAAATAGGTTGTAATTACGGGCGCTTGGGTACACTTGCTCTCTGACAACAGCTCTGCGACCTCACGCGGTTGGCATCGTGTCCTGTAAATTGTCCGCATGTGAAAACGGCTGACAGGTGATTATAACCAGACATCCTTGGCACTTCCCTTGGCTCCATCCTAAGACAACAGAGAGATTGATTAAGTCTCTCACGCACACACACACACACACACACGTTTACTATCTCCATCCATTACTGTGTCTATTTTTCTCACTGCTGGATCCTCTCCTATGGTTTGGTCTTGAATTTCTTTTCTGCATTTCAAACATTTGCATGTTCACTTACTTTTCTTGTTTTTACTGCACACATACCATGGAATGTGAGCGTCTTGTTTGTCATGTGGGAGGATTTGTTTACAGTATTGATGAGCTTATTAGGGCTTGATGTTAAGCATTTCCCGATTCTTGTCTTTAGGAGAAGTAAATGATTCTTTTCACTTGTTTTAATGTATAAATCGTTAGAAAAAATCGGATGGGTCATCAGGAATATGAAGTCAACTATATAGGGACTTGGACAGCATTAATTTTACTGCCATATGGAAAACCAGGGACATTTTTTTTTAGACTGAATTCTTTCGAATTAATTTGTGATTAATGATTGCTGTATAATATAGGATGTTTTATAATGACTGTTAAAATGCGAACCAGAAAAAGTTATTTCCACTTTCCACTCATAACGCTCTGAAATGTTCCAAATCTCTGAATGCAGTAATAAATAATAATGATGATGATAATAATGAAATTATAAAATGCATTATTGTTTATAATTATAATAATAACAAAAAATATTGTTGCTGTTAATAATAATAACATTTTATTGTCATAATATCTTCACTTTCAATATAATATAATATATTTAAAATAGGGATTGGCGATATGGCAAAACTATTTGAAAATATAACAATAAATTTACAACAAAACATTGCTTTAGTTTTTGTCAAGATGATGTACCGCAGAACTGTATAAATTAAACACGGATAAAAACAATAATAATATCATTTACACAATTATGCACAACAATGTCATTTCTTCAAGTTAAACCAAGCTTTTATTTTAGAGGTATGTTGTGAAGGTCTTAACTGTCATTAATACATCCGACTTGAACCTTCTGCACTTTTCTGTCATGATGATCTTGCTTGTTTTCTCTGTCGTTTCTTTCCCTTTGCTGAATCCTGTTTAGCTCTTTATAATGTTTGTGGTCATTGTAGTTCCTAGGATGGCAGTAACTCTTTGTTTTTAGCTGGGCTATATTTAATAAAGGCTGCATATAAGGCTGCATATTGTTCAACAGCAGAAAGAAACTTCTACAAGTTTGGAACAACTTGAGGGTAGTAAGTAAATGATGACAGACTTTTCATTTCTTTAAACGAACGGCATCAAGGGTCAGAGTGTGATTTTGTGTCTAAGTCTTCATTTTGTGTGTATGTGTAATATGATTGAGATGAACAGTAGTAGAAGTATTCCCCTCACAGGCAGGGATGTTGCTTTAATTCATGGGCCCGGGACAAAATTATTAGGAATACAATGTTTGGGACAGTGTTTCCTGACAGCAGCATGGTTTACACTGGCTTCTGGAATATGTTTCCATAAACAAGGGTGTGAAATGTTTTTCATACCATATTTGCACGTTTTGCTGTTTTCCTTGTCCTTTCTTGAGCTAGAAAATCATGCAAACACGCACACAGAGTCAGCAGGCAACAGGAACACACGCAGAGCGGCGTTGACGCAAGCTGTATGTTCAGGAAGGCAGCAAATGCATGACTGTGCCTTTCTCATCTATGCACTCACATTGCTTGTGTGTGTGTGTGTATGTTTATGTACATGCATCTTTCTCAACACTTTTACTGTTTAATTGTTAGGATATTTATGTACTCTGATCCTTTTGATTTTTCCCTGGAGTTTGCGCATATTTGTGTGTGTGTGTGTGTGCGCCCGTGCACGTTATTCATGTCTGTACATGTGTTAGGACAATACCTTGTGCTGTGGCAGTCGCGTGACCCTGAGGTTGATACTGAGTGTGTTTCTGAGAGGGAGGCTTCAGGATGATACAGAAGGACTTTATTATGTGGAATTTGCTAAATTGTGTTCTCATAACTCGTGACAGTTTGGTTTTCTACTGACATTTATAAATCATTGGACAGGCCAGACATAGAACTGAGGAAGCTCAGTGTCACCTGTTCACAGTGAAGTGCACTAACTAATACAGTCTACTTCCCGTTTGTTTGGTTTTTTTTTTCTTTTTTTTTTTAGTGGTAGAGGCCATTTTCAGACTAAAATGGCTGATGTTTTCGTGGAAACCATTAACAGATATGCAGGTTGCAAGTGACTTGAGCAAATAAAATCAAGGACATTCAAGTGCTATAAAAAACTAACTGTAGTAATAATGATGGAAGTAATATGAAAGCAATATTGATTTTCCAGTTTCACATCATTATGTAGCAAAATATATCACAATATATTACCCCTTAAATGACCTGTGCAGTTTGTAGTTTGCAGTTTCATGTATTTGTCATATAAACTTTTCATATATGTGGAAAGGTAATTGTATCACATCAAGAAATATTTATGGCAGGACTTTTTTTCTGAGTTCCCCCACTCTTGGCAGGTGTGGCAAGCTGATTTTGGACGTCGCCGGTATAAACTATTTCTGGCTAATAGCTGGACTGTAATCTTATAACCCAGCGGTCGGGAACCTATGGCTCATGACTCACGAGCCACACCTGCCAGACCCCTCACCCTTTACCAACAAATGATCTATTACAAAAATTAGACATCACTAGAGATCAGCAATTCCTTTGTTGTAGAGCCTACATAAGCTGATTAAATGTTTAAAATAATAATAAATTTTTTGTACTGGACAAAGTGTGAGTTCAGTGCACGTTCAGTGATGTTCGCGAGAGTCACGACAGCAAACCACATAAGGTAACGTAGAGATCCTGAACTCAGATTTGTACCTTGGTTGTGGTAATAACAGTAAAAAATGAGACGGTAAAGAGCGGGACATTCTTGACGGTATTAAAAACTCAAAGCCGTGGATGTTTTCTGCGCGTGAGGTCTGAGTGGAACACTGACAATCATAGTAGACTTTGTCTTCGGTGGTGTGCCTAAAATGGTCAAAACATGGAGTGTCAAAATGCCTACACTGGTGTGTATTCACATAAATAGTCGATATAAGCACCGTGCATTATTTTTCACTCACTCAGTCTCTTACACACACGTGCGCACACAGAGAGAGAGAGAGAGAGAGAGAGAGAGTAAAAAGCCCTGCACAATTTTTGACGGTTTGTTGCATATTTGTGTATTTTAGTTTCCATGGTCCTAATAAAGTTACTATTATTAAAGCGTTATTGAAAAAAAAATACATTTATATATATTTATGGCTTCTGGAATATTCAATAAATAAATTCAATGTCTGTGTGCATTGAATTTATTTAATACACGAGTTTCACAATTTGAGTTGAATTACTGAAATAAATGAACTTTTCCACGACATTCTAATTTATTGAGATGCACCTGTATGTATGCATGTATGTAATATTTTTTTTAAATATAATATTATAATATAATATTTTCTTTTGGAAAAATGCATTAACCAAAAATAACAAATTGGCTCTTTGGTCAAAAAAGGTTCCCGACCCCTGTTATAACCTTATGATGTTATCCTTGCATTATCCTCTCCTGGGCCTGGTTCTGTACTTTGCCTACTCATTTTGCACGGCAGAAGTACATTTACATTGAGTCATTTAGCAGACGCATTTACCCAAATCGACTTCCAAATGAGGACAACAGAAGCAATCAAAACCAACAAAAAGGCAATAATATGTAAGTGCTGTGACAAGTCTCGGTCAGCCGGTTAGTTTTTTTATTTTATTTTTTTATAATAGTAAATAAAAAGAAAACAAGTAGATAGAATAGGGGATGCTAGTGTTAGAGGGTCTTTTTTGAAATAAAAATAAAACATCAAAATAATAGAGATTCCTTTTGTTAGAGGGTAATTTTTTATAATAAATAAAAAGAAAACAAGAATAAAATAAGATGCTAATAAATACCAGTTTGCAATATAAAATGGCATAACGGACCGTTTTTGTACATCTAAAATAGCTGGAAGTGAATGACACCGGAAGCCCTGCACATTTGTTATAAATGGCCACACCCGCTCTTATGTTAAACATAGGGTGGATATTATACGAGCACCACAAAAATGAATTGATGTTAGTGATGTGAAGAAGATTTTAACAGCTTAACGTGCATGTTAAAGGAAGTTCTTATGTGTCTCTTTCTTTCTTTTTTTCTCATCCTGCTGCTTGCACCTTTGACACTCTCTGTAAGTGCCTCTCTCACAGTGAGGCCTCTGTCTGTCGGTATGCTGTCTTTCTCTATTCTGATGCTTTTGCAGAACTTACTGCATGTGTATATATGCCTACATGCAGCCCATAGCTCAAACCCTTGGTGGTTTCTCACACCTACACAATAAGAACAGGAAACGCACAGGCCGAATAAAGGAAGTGTGACCACCACATGATTAGGCAAGGTCTCTGAGTCCATTCCTCTCTCACTCATGCACTGTCCTTTTGCCTTCAACTCTTTTTCAAACTTCAACGTTTTTCTTTCCTGATGGTGTTTTTGCAATTCTCTTCCTTCATATTTCAGATTCCTCTGCACTTTTTTGCTGAGATGTTTGATATTCAGGTCTGCCATTAATCACTATCCTATAGTTCCTTCCGTAGGCAGAGGGTGAACCAACTCCAGGGTAAGGCTAAAAGCAGCCAAATGTATTAAACATCGTAAACCCGTCTTTTTAGGCAAGAACCAGACATGGGTGTCATGTAGGCTAATAAAATATGTTTAATGGGACTGAATTTGTATTTATCGTGATTACAATTTAATAAAAACATTAGAAATTTATAATTATATATTTTATTTCCTTGGTTATTCAAACAACGAATAAATGATAGGTATATAGAAAGTGACATCATCACTAACTTTGATCTATCGCGAGTTTAAGCACTCTCGAAAAAACAAAACTATCGTTATAATCACCGAAGCTGTAGACACTGTGAAATTAATCTTCACTTACTTACATTGTACGTGCACGCACTCAAAACTGATGAGTTTAATCGATTACTCATCTAAACGCCTCTGATTGGCCATTGCATTCCTAAGCTCAACAGAATTGTGTGTGATTGGCTAAAAAAACGCCTAAAATAAATACGGTGCAACATGAGCAGATCTTAAATTAATGCCGCAATCGACACTGTCTATTCATTTTCACTTTGTTAGCAACAGATGTAATAGATTTAATTTGTTTGTGTAGGGGCATTTTTGTCCAATTTAGTGGCATTTTTGCCCCAAGTCCCTATGGCTAGGGGAAGGCTAAGCCTTCCCCAGCCTTACACACGCTCCGCCTATTGTTCCTTCATTTAAACGTAAAAGTCCCCAACTGTGTATGTTTGAAGTCTTAGTTTTCTTATTAATTTTTTTAAATGAAAGCTATTGTAGAAAAGGTTTAAAAAGTTTGACCTCAGATTATTCCACTTTTTTCTTTTTATTGAAACGTTATCCCAATTCCTTTATTTATTTTCTTATTTACTTGCTTTTTGCATATTTATTAAAATGTGACTACATGTAATATGATTTAATTTGAAATGTGGGTTTATTATTCTCTCATTTCCTGACTAATTAAACTGTTTATGATGATTGCACCTATAGAGTTAGCATGGAAGAGGGTCGGGTTTCCTCGGGCTAGAAAGAGAGGAAACCAGGATGAGGATATATGTGATGATTCTGCTAAAGTGCAGCAACCTTTCTTCCTCAAAGTGATGTGGGAACAGAATAGAGCGCTTTGATTAGCTGACATGTTAGCTTCCACCATACTCTCACCAGGAGTGAGGCACTCAGTTTAAGGGAGCTCCAATATCGATAATCTCTTTTTGTGTGTGTGTGTGTGTGTGTGTGCATGGCTGAATATTTTTCTACATATATTAACCTGCTCTTGGCAGGTGTGGCCAGCAAATTTTTGCCCTCGCAGATATTAAACTTATCTTTAACGTGGGCCTGGGCGATAAAACGGTATCGTGTAATATGATTTAATTTGAAATGTGGGTTTATTATTCTCTCATTTCCTGACTAATTAAACTGTTTATGATGATTGCACCTATAGAGTTAGCATGGAAGAGGGTCGGGTTTCCTCGGGCTAGAAAGAGAGGAAACCAGGATGAGGATATATGTGATGATTCTGCTAAAGTGCAGCAACCTTTCTTCCTCAAAGTGATGTGGGAACAGAATAGAGCGCTTTGATTAGCTGACATGTTAGCTTCCACCATACTCTCACCAGGAGTGAGACACTCAGTTTAAGGGAGCTCCAATATCGATAATCTCTTTTTGTGTGTGTGTGTGTATGCATGGCTGAATATTTTTCTACATATATTAACCTGCTCTTGGCAGGTGTGGCCAGCAAATTTTTGTCCTCGCAGATATTAAACTTATCTTTAACGTGGGCCTGGGCGATAAAACGGTATCGATATTTATCGACGGTACACCTTCTTCGATATCGATAGAAAAAATGTTCGATATAGCGCACGATATAGGCACGTGCTATGAGTGACGCAGACAGCACACACAAACACGAACACATGTGGAAAGGAGTGCTATGCCTGCCTGTGATGAGGAGATTGTAAATAAAGAATGAATATTAGTCGAATTTAAAATAAACATTTGCATTTGAATGTTAGGTGTGCATCAGGGAGCGTCATCAGTGGCGTTATTGCATTTTAATGTTTTGTTAGTCTAGCCCACGTGATGTGCCACTGCTGTGTTATGCATTCAAAATATTAGAGAAATATAGAAGCTCAATGCGGAGAAGATCTTGAATGGGTTAAAACCGAAACCAAGCCATTCACACAGAACGCATATTCAGCGCATTTTTAGACGGACAAATATGACTGCTGCACTCGCATCTCACACAAGAGATGAATAGAAAGCCATGCAAAGTTAAAACAGTTTAAACTTTTAGAAAACACGTCACGAATTTGTGGAGGTTTATTCCTTTTCACTGCGTCTCATATGTTTTTAAATGCAGTCTGTGTGAATGGCGCTTCGGCTCTTTGGATTAAGCAATGCATAAATACATGAGGCTGTTTTGTTCAAAATTGTTTATGCAATTTACGAAATTACATTTGATTTTTATGAGTTAATTTAGACCTAATGCACTTTTTTTTTATAGAGTTACTTGCTAAATGCGCTGCATTATTTTGCTCATTGCGCCCTCCTGTGGCCTCGGGAGACAATTAGACCTATACAATAAAGACCTATTTAATCTGCATATAAAACATTATATATTTGTTTAATTTTTATTGTGTTTGATTGTTAAAACAAAAAATATTTGTTGTTTGTCTCAAACAATTTGTTTAAATTATAAATACAGTGGTTAAATGTAAAAAAAAAAAATGTTCTATTGCTTTTTTGTTTTAAAAAAGGTTATAAAAATGTCAATAATTATACGAACGATATGAAACATTATATTATTGATACTTTTTTTTTAGCTATATTGCCCAGCCTTACTGTAACGTTAAAGGAATAGTTCACCAGATGAAAATTCCCAGGGCTGATTAGCAGGGTTACATTCGTTGGGTACGACTGTAAACCGTGTCGTGTGAGATTGTGCTAACGGAGTGTGTTATCTTTCATAAAGGTTGTGGTGTTAGGCATGAGACAGCGCCTTCTTAGCATTGTGTGCCACATTGTTGCTTGCGAATTGCTGAAGCCTCATCATTTTGTTAAGGTCCTGTCACTGGCACTTCCTTCAGATCTTTCTTTCTTCTTTTCACAGGAGCCTTCCTTTTTCAGACCTTCATTTCTGGTCTTAAGACTCAGAAAATAAGAGAGAATAAAAGCTGGTTTCAAGTTCAAGTCTTTTTCTATTGTTTGTTCTTAGTTTTTCAATTGTGCTCTGCTTTTTTGTGGTGCCTATAAAGATATCCTGAGAGAAAACAATAAATTTTTCAGTTTTATAAAAAAAATTATGCACCACTATGATTTTCCCACTCACTCATTTTCAATCAATTCCTGAGCTTCTTTATTTCTACTGCCAAAGTTACACCATCCATTTCACGTTTGATGGACAGTGGCATCTCAAAAGATTAGAGTTGGTCAACTGCTGAAGTGTGATGAATAAAATATAATATCGCTCATGGGTTTCATTCAGTATCTCTTTTTGCATTTTAATTCAAGTTAGTAACTGGACTCCCCTGAATTAAGCATGAAATAGTGAGGTGATGGCACGACAACAACAATGTAGAATAAGCATACTTGTTTTTGTAGTGTGAGTGGGTACATAATGCATACAATTTCACATATCTGCTTCTATTTTTGAATGGAGTCTCTTATGCTCACCAAGGCTACATTTATTTGATTAAAAATAAAAACAATAATCTTGTGAAATATTATTACACAAAAAAAAAACTGTTTTCTATTATAATATATTTTAAAATGCAATTCATTCTTGTGATGGTGAAGCTGAATTTTCAGCAGTCGTTAGTCCAGTCTTCAGTGCTACACAATTCTTCGGAAATCATTCTAATATGCTAATAATATTTGGTGCTCAAGAAACATTTCTTATTTTCAATGTTGAAAACTGTTGTGCTGCTTAATATTTTTGTAGATATTTTTTTTCTGAATTCTTTAAAAGTTCAAAAGGACAGCATTTATTTGTAACGTTATAAATGTCTTTACTGTCACTTTTGATCAATTTAATGCATCCTTGCTGAATAAAACACAAAAATCTTACTGACCTCAAACTTTTGAATGGTAGTAAGCAGTGTCCAGTTTTCAGTGTATGCTGTGCAGTAAACAGTACAGTAGTGTTACTAATTATTCAGTCTCAGACTTTCAGACTCAGCAGTCAGATTTAAAAAGACCTTCACTTAGTGTCAGTACATTTGAGGACAGTAAGAAAACACCAGGCCTGAAACTGAGTAATAATACAAATTATAATCAAGAACAGTACAATTATGCACATTAATGTCATGTTAATGTCATTACTTATGAAATTAATGTCAAGCATTTGGCTTTTTATAGTCTTTCCTAAACATGGTCTTTCCTATTTTCACTTATCACAGTAGTTCTGACAAGTGTCGTTTTCTCGCCCCCTCCTTTTATTTTCAGGCTAAATGGATCCTCGACTACATATCCTGTTTACTTCTACATTCAGATTCCTAGTATTTCAGAAGAAACATGCAGGCATTTTTGCAATATTATTTTTGTTTCACATGGAATTAAGAGGTTATTTGTCACCGGTTTGCTACATGGCTGTAAAGGCAATGTTTGCATATTTTTAGTGTTTTGTCAGTAGTTACACATTGACTATTGCTGCGCTAACAAATTATTTTTAATCAGATAACCAAACAGATCTTCTGGCACAATTCGGTGATGTATTTACTCTGGTTTAAATTCACTATTTAAAATATGACATCTTTTTTAAAGTCTTTTTTTAATCAGGGTGCCAAGGGGCTCTTTGGATTAAGCAATGCATAAATACATGAGGCTGTTTTGTTCAAAATTGTTTATGCAATTTATGAAATTACATTTGATTTTTATGAGTTAATTTAGACCTAATGCACTTTTTTTTTATAGAGTTACTTGCTAAATGCGCTGCATTATTTTGCTCATTGCGCCCTCCTGTGGCCTCGGGAGACAATTAGACCTATACAATAAAGACCTATTTAATCTGCATATAAAACATTAGATTTCATTAAATGAAAATTAGGCTGTGTTTTACTCACCCCAGAGCCATCCTAGGTGTATATGACTTTCTTCTTTCAGATGAATCCAGTCGGAGTTAGATAAAAAATAGTCTTTGATCTTTCAAGCTGTTTAATGCCACTCAGCGGGTGTTGCATGCATCAGTCCAAAAGAAGTTAAATAAAAAGCACCCATCCATTAAAAAAACGTCTCGCACAGCTCCAGGGGTTGAACAAAGGCCTCCTGTAGCGAATCGATGCGTTTTTGTAAGAAAGATATCCATATACATATCCATATCAATATTACAAGCTCACTGTTGTAAACGGAAGCAGCTCCGGGCGGATGACATATGCGGTTGGCTTTGCGCATGCGCCGCTCAGAAGTGACGAACGCGGAAAAGCAGTGGAGAGATCAAAACAAAACACCGGTCACTTATTAGTCCAAAAGAAGTTAAATAAAAAGCACCCATCCATTAAAAAAACGTCTCGCACAGCTCCAGGGGTTGAACAAAGGCCTCCTGTAGCGAATCGATGCGTTTTTGTAAGAAAGATATCCATATACATATCCATATCAATATTACAAGCTCACTGTTGTAAACGGAAGCAGCTCTGGGCGGATGACATATGCGGTTGGCTTTGCGCATGCGCCGCTCAGAAGTGACGAACGCGGAAAAGCAGCGGAGAGATCAAAACAAAACACCGGTCACTTATTAGAAGTACAAAACGAGGATTTGTAAAGAAGAATGTCGGAGGATTTCGATATAAGCCAAGAGGAGACTGCTTTTCCTTTGCTAAAGTAAGGAAACTTTGCTTCCTTTGATCCTGTAAACAAACATTGATTTTCACGAGACTCACCTGCGCATGCGCAGTGCTGACCTCATACGTCATCAGCCCGGAACTGCTTCCATGTACAACTGTTGGCGCAAGCTACATTAATTATTACGTTTTGAATATGGATATTTTTCTTACCGGCCTTTGTTGAGCCGTGTGAGATGGGTTTTTTAATGGATGGGCACTTTTTATTTAAGTTCTTTTGGACCGATGCATGCAACACCCGCTGAGTATGCGCCGCTCAGAAGTGACGAACGCGGAAAAGCAGTGGAGAGATCAAAACAAAACACCGGTCACTTATTAGAAGTACAAAACGAGGATTTGTAAAGAAGAATGTCGGAGGATTTCGATATAAGCCAAGAGGAGACTGCTTTTCCTTTGCTAAAGTAAGGAAACTTTGCTTCCTTTGATCCTGTAAACAAACATTGATTTTCACGAGACTCACCTGCGCATGCGCAGTGCTGACCTCATACGTCATCAGCCCGGAACTGCTTCCATGTACAACTGTTGGCGCAAGCTACATTATTACGTTTTGAATATGGATATTTTTCTTACCGGCTTTTGTTGAGCCGTGTGAGATGGGTTTTTTAATGGATGGGCACTTTTTATTTAAGTTCTTTTGGACCGATGCATGCAACACCCGCTGAGTGGCATTAAACAACTTGAAAGATCAAAGACTATTTTTAATATAACTCCGACTGGATTTGTCTGAAAGAAGAAAGTCATATACACCTAGGATGGCTCTGGGGTGAGTAAAACACAGCCTAATTTACATTTTTGGGTGAACTAACCCTTTAATCATTAGAAAGATTAAAGAAACATGTTTTTGCCCATCAGTTTTCCAGTGTCATCATTTACATAGTTTTTCTGTTTCCTGCAGCTTTATTTTTAGGGGTACCTGGTTGATAAAAATGATGTTTCAGCTTGATGTGTGTTGATTTGCATTTGTAATGAGGAGATAAATTATAGCGTTTAGACTGTCAGGAAAGGAAGAAGGTTCATTTATATTTATGTATTTACAAATGAGATTATTCTGTATTCTGTGAATTGCATGATTGAAAGATGTAGCATACAACCAAGAGTAGGCCTTAATATATGTGTGTTTGCATACAGGAACAGCAGTCTGTTCCACAGTTATCTGACATTGACAGGCAGTATATTATGAGCCATTTATAGTTTAATGGCGACCTCTAACCAATCATTTATTTATTAATAGCTTATTCTCTATTACTGGCCTTGTACTTGCACCAGTTCAGATCATTACTTAGGTACTCATTGATTTCTCATTGAGCTGTTGTGTCTTTTTCTTTCTCACCCAGTGTCTTCATTCCATTCTCCTGTTTTTTTTTTTGCACCACATAGAGGAAGTCTGTGGACGTTGCCTTTTTGGCTCCATGTCATACTTGAGCACAAGCACTACCGCACACTCAGTCGGTGACGCATGAGCCGTTTCTGATTTTGAAAGCTGAAGTAGATCTTCCTCAGTCAGCAATTACCAGTGTCCTGTGCTGTCAGCTTCTCTGGCACCCTGATTTCTCACTGTAGCGCTTGTATGTGGCCTGATGGAGCTTCCATAATAACTTTGAGTAGCACCCGAGAGACGAAATGTTCAGAAACCGTGTTTAAAAACACCCGTAAGCTGATTTAGTCTAGCCATGAAGTGGATTATGAAAACACATAAATAGACTAAAAACAGGAACAGAGAACACAGTCGTGCAATTTAGTACTTCCTACTTTTGTCTCATTGCATTTTTGATGTGTAGTTTTTAACCATTATGCCTTTATGAATATGCTTAGCACAATTTATGCAGTGTTTCAAAGGATGGAGTCCTGAACAGTGTTGTTTTTGAGACCTGGACATTCCTGTCGAATTATACTGTGTGGTCGTGACCCATATTAAAATACCAGTCTGATCTACATGTCCTGACGCACCTCATATGAGTTAATCGCGTATGTTTGTGTTAGTGTTTATTGGTGAGTGCGTGTCTAGCCGGTCACTGCACATTAGAAAAACGCACAATCCTTGACAATTACTTACTCTGTAATCTGCCGAAACAATAGGCAGAATTCAGTGGGTGATTTGGTATTAAGTCTTGGGTTTAACCTCTGGCCGTATTGAAAATTGACAGCCAGTAATGTGGGAAACGCACACAGATCTCAGATCTTGCCTTAGTTTTGCACAACAAAATGCTGTAAACGTATCCATAATCTTGTTCATAAACG
The DNA here is from genome assembly GCF_001515645.1 of Sinocyclocheilus grahami. Taxonomy (NCBI): domain Eukaryota; kingdom Metazoa; phylum Chordata; class Actinopteri; order Cypriniformes; family Cyprinidae; genus Sinocyclocheilus; species Sinocyclocheilus grahami. The sequence goes on along the minus strand of NW_015505189.1, from coordinate 2,951,791 downwards.
GTAACCAGCCCTGCAATGTTTATAACCTGTGGTATCCTGATTACACTGGACACTTCATTATTTACTAGCTTACAATTACAGCATTAGTCACCAAAGCAGGCACCGTTATGTAAGGTAAAGTGTCAATTTTCTATTTTATATATATTTTTTTAGTTAAAATACTTTCTTTTATTGCAGCTTAATATTAAGATGCAAACTATTATAGAGGGCTTGGATTGCAACTTAAAAATAATATGAATCAATTAGCAGTTCATTCAAAATTGAAATGTAAATCACTTTTCAGTTTGACAAATGCACTGTTTATATTTCAAACTGTTCTTTAAAATTGTTAATCATTTTTAAAACATGACTTTTAAAGTGCTGTTTGCTGTTTTTTTTAAGGCGCTAAATGGTATGCATTAAACAGTCAAACAGTAGAATGTAACAGCATTGTCACATGACCTGACTATAGTGTATTTATTGACTCCCCCAATTTTACTTTGAAAAAAAAAAAAAGTAGGGATGCACCGAATTGAAAATTCTTGGCCGAAACCCAACAAAATGAAACACTGGGCCGAAAACTGAATACCGAACGCAGAGTTTTTTTCCCCATGTATTTTGCCAAAACAAAATTCACCATTGCATAAATTAAAAAGCCAAAATGTGCTTTTTACTGTTTTGTCTTGCTTTTCAGAGAAAAAAAATCAATTACAAAACAACAATTTAAAAATATTTAACACTGAACATTTTTAACATTCTAGCAGACACTACACCAACAAAACACAATTTAACTTAAAATAAGTTAGTAAAACAATAATTTTTGGCCATCAGACCCCCTTCTTGAATCAGGCATGTATGGCCGAAACCCAACAAAATGAAACACTGGGCCGAAAAGTGTTTTTTCCCCATGTATTTTGCCAAAACAAAATTCACCATTGCATAAATTAAAAAGCCAAAATGTGCTTTTTACTGTTTTGTCTTGCTTTCCAAAAAAATTAAAAAAATTACAAAAAATTACAAAACAACAATTTAAAAATATTTAACACTGAACATTTTTAACATTCTAGCAGACACTATACCAACAAAACACAATTTAACTTAAAATAAGTTAGTAAAACAATCATTTTTGGCCATCAGACCCCCTTCTTGAATCAGGCATGTATTTAAAAAAAAAATGTTTACTGTACAATTAAAAGAAGCCTTGCTGAGAAGAGACTTCTTTTAAAACATTCGAAAATATTACATATCCTAATTTGAACACTGTGTGAATGTTATAATAAATGTATTAACACAGAGCTGTTGTAATTTATTATTATCATTATTAATTGTCTTTTTTATTTTACAGAACAACAGTAAAATTACAATACTAACATTTATGAATGTTGATAAGAGTTCTTGCTTTTTCTCAACTTTTTTTATATTGGCGGAAACGCGCAGGAAGACCTCAATGCTTATTTTTGTTGACAACGGATTTATAAATGAGTTTTATTACGAATACATCGTACGTATCGCAATGTCACATGCCTTGTAAAAATTCATAAAAATGTGACTGCGCAACTGACGACTGTATTTTCCTCGCGCTTTGTGCTTTGAACCCTGGTTAACAAGCAGATCTGCTGCGAGTTCGTGCAGAGCTGTCAGAATACATGCAATGCACGCGTGTATTAGAAAACATAACGTTCTGCAGTTTATTTACTAATTGTTTAAGGCCATTTCGAGATTTCAATCATTATACAGTAACCAGCAACAATCACCCCTTCCTCTTCTCATTGAAGACATGCGATGCAGTCCTAAACGGTCTCTCGCTGTCGGTGCTTGTAATGATTTTTGCACCTTTCGCCGACAGTTTAAATGTCGTTATAGTTGCACCACCTCTATTGCTGCGACTCCTAAAAAAAAAAAAAAAAAACTTTTTCAGGGGGAACAGCCAGTTTTTGGTTGTTAAAAAAAGGTGAGCTCGTTCAAAACAGTTGCGTTCGATCCTTCGCTGGCTGTGCTGATTTAAATCTTGCGGGTCTGTTTGTGTCTCATGTCACAAGTTATGTGTGTGTGTGTGTGTGTGTGTGTGTGTGTGTGTGTGTGTGTGTGTGTGTGTGTCCTTATGCTGTAACAGGCTCCATTGTCAGATCTGTAGGGACTTGGGTCCTTTTTTGGAATGATGTCATCATTGTGATTCTGTCAGCATCAGTCTTGGCCTCTGATTGGCTGAGGGTGAATTGAACACTTTGTTTTTGTACTTACAGAACAAAACTCTTTGTTGTAGCATTAGGTCAGTTCAAAGGGTACGTCTTTTGCATTTTACATTTGAATGAGGGTACAGGAACTATTCACTGCCTCTGTGTGAGTAAGTATATTTGTGTACAATCACTAATATTTGCATTCCTGCAGAGCGCAGATATGTAGTCTTGGGTATATTTGTGTATGTTTCTTTGATGTGTTTGTAAATGGCTGCCAGTAACTAGGATACGGCCAGCAGAATCATCCTTCAGGATTTCAGAAAATAAAGTGATGTGGGTACTAAAAAAAGTACCAAGTACCAGGTACTGTACCCAGTGGAAAACCCCCAAAAAGTGAACCGTACCGAGCCGTACCATGCAGTGGAAAAGCGCCATATGTGTGTGTCTCATCTGTAACAGGCTTCATTGTCAGATCTGTAGGGACTTGGGTCCTTTTTTGGAATGATGTCATCATTGTGATTCTGTCAGCATCAGTCTTGGCCTCTGATTGGCTGAGGGTGTATTGAACACTTTGTTTTTGTACTTACAGAACAAAACTCTTTGTTGTAGCAACATGCATACATACATACATACATACATACATACATACATACATACATACATACAGGTGCATCTCAATAAATTAGAATGTCATTAAGAGAAGTTCATTTATTTCAGTAATTCTGGACTGTTGCCCAGTGGTCCAAAATCCTCTTTTCAGACCTAACAAGTATTGAGTACATGTACAGTAAGCGAACATACTTTCCAGAAGGCCAACAATTCACTAAAAATGTTTTTTTTATTGGTATTATGAAGTATTCTAATTTGTTGAGATAGTGAATTGGTGGGTTTTTGTTAAATGTGAGCCAAAATCATCACAATTAAAAGAACCAAAGACTTAAACCACTTCAGTCTGTGTGCATTGAATTTATTTAATACACGAGTTTCACAATTTGAGTCGAATTACTCATAAATGAAATGAAATAAATGAACTTTTCCATGACATTCTAATTTATTGAGATGCACCTGTATATGTATGTAACAGTATTTATTTGAAACTAACTTATTATAAATGCATTTACTATCACTTTTGATTAATTTAATGCATCCTAAATAAAAATATTAATTTCTTAATAAAAAAGATCTTTCTGACCCCAAACTTCAGAATGGTAGTGTATATATGTATATGCATAAAGATACATATATCTATATATGTATTTGTAAATGCGTATATATTTATATAAGTGTGTGTGATAGTTATCTTTTTTATAATACTTTTTTGTGTAGGCTATGTGTGCAAGCACATAATAAGCCACTTTTTCTCTCCAAATTCACACTGCCTGATTTTCTCTCCATTTTACGGTCACTATCTTTTTTTTCTTTCTTCAACAAATGCGTGCTCTGTACTTTTTGTGTGGCGTCTTGAACTTTATGCCTCATTCTGTTGTCATGGCAACTCAAGAAAGCTCATCGGGCTGCTATGGTAACCGAATACAGCATATTTAGGTAAGTGTGCAGCTTAACTGGGATAAAGTGGATAAAAAGCCAGATTGTGACGTTCATGTGCGCTCCTTTTAATTAACCCTTTGTAGGGTTGCTAAGGGATGGAAAATTTCCGGTAAATTTCCGGAAACTTTCCAAAAATACCTTGAATATTCCAAAAATATCCTGGAAAGTTTCCAAAATTTCTGGAATATTTCTGAAATTTACTAGATATTTTCCACCTTTTTGCAACCCTAAAGGTCCGTTCACACACCAAGGACAATAACTATAAAGATAACGATAAAGATATAGTTCTAAAAATCTTTCTCTATATTAAAGAATAGCTGAGTCCACCTCACAACTATAACGATAAAGACAAAGTGAGAAACAATCGTTGGAATCACTTTCAAACCGATTTTTCTCGAGCTGATGAATGATAAAAAATTGACCTGCTGTAACGAGCTCAAGAGTTTAAAGCGGCAGACGTGCGTGCGCTTAGAATAAACAGACGATATCGTTCGCTGGTGTGGACGCTAATATAGTTATCTTTATAGTTATCGTTCTTGGTGTGAACGGGGCTTAACCCTTTGTGCTGTGGGCCCCATTTTCTATTCTTTGTGATGAAGTGTCAGGTTCCGATGTGGTTTGAGTGCTTTTGAGCTTCTATATAAAGCCTGTGGTTTTTAGCAGGTGCATGCATATACAAGCTGACAAACTGGTACACATACAGAGGTGTGAATGTGTGTGATGCATGTGGCTTTGGCAACTGCCCCAGACCGGTTTATAGGTTATGCAGTATTAATAAGGTCTATTCATTAGAGAGCACTGGTCAGGCTGCTGACTATAATGCTGCTTTAAACGTTCATTACTTAAGAAAGAGTAAAAAAGAGGAGGGTTTCCACTTGATGAGGTCGATTATAGAAAAAAAAATTTAATTAGTCAAGCTATGAGAAAGGAGAGGAGATAAAGAATGAAGGAGCTGAAGATTGAACAAGAAAAATATGGAAATTGAAAGGGTCGGGTAAGAATATAATGAGTAGAGAGAGATTGAGATGGAGAAATGCTTTTAAGAATATTAGAAGTTTTATCAATTCAGTACGTAATTACAATTTAGGTATAAAAATATTTGTTGTTCTATAGAGATACTCTAACATTTGAGACATGGACATAATGTTTAATCCGTTCATTTAAAACCCATATATTCGCTAAATAGCTAATTAAATGACAAAAAAAACACATTCATAATTGATTAAAAACTTTGTAGCATTTTCAGTATTTATCAAAACTTTATGATTATGGTGAATAATAAAACTCACAAATGGTTCAAAGCTCAGCACCATAGTTCTCACTGAGAAGCCTTTCATTAACCACAGAGCACAAAATGAGCTGAACTGATTCCCCTCACTGTTGCCCTGAAAACAACTCGACTTTTTCATATTTTCATTGTTCTTTTAATTGTGATTTCTCTCTGAAGGACTACTTGACTGAAGAGCAAGCAGTAGAATTAGCCTAAATCACATTTTATTCTTGTATTCATTCATTTGAGAGGCTTATTTCTTTTTTTTTTTTAAACAGCAAGGCACCAATTTTCAGTTGTTACGTTTATGATTTATAATTTATCATAAGCTATTTTTCTGCCAAGTAATATTCACTGCTGTTTGGGGTCAGTAATATATCATGATTTTTTTTAAAGTCTCCTACTGTATTCTCATCAATGCTGCATTTATTTGATCAAAAATATAGTAAAGGCATTAATATTCTATTTTAATATATTTTAAAAAGCATTTTATTCCAGTGATGGCAAAGCTGAATTTGAATAAAGCCACTGAACACTCTCACATGCTTCAGAAAGCATTCTAATATGTTGATTAGGTGCTCGAGAAGCATTTTTTATTATCATTAATGATGAAAATAGTTGTGCTGCTTTGTTTAAACTTAAAGAACATCATTTATTTGAAATAGTCTTTTGAAACATTATAAATGTTTACTGTCACTTTTCATCAGTTTCATCAATTTAATGCATCCTTGCTGAATAAAAGTATTCATTTCCTGACCCTAAACTTTTGAAAGGCATGCAGTTCATCAGACTAACTGTAGACCGTTAACAGATGTCAAACGACTCGCAAACACATATCACAACCAGAAATGCAACTTGGGAGCCCTATTGTTTTAATCTATTATGAAATACAGATGCGCTCTGTAGTTGAGAAGCTCATTATGTGTTACTGGCATACAGGCTAATAGATTTGCACTTCTGTCAGTGAGCTGAATGAGAATGTCCCCATGCGAGCATTTGTGGGTGTATTTGTGTCTTTGTGTCATTTTGATGAATGTGGCATCCCAGCAGCAGACATTCCTTTGTACTTGTCATTTCAGAACTTCACAAGTTTGTGTGCGTGTTTGGCACCTACAAGCATATTGTTTGATGTTCTTTGAGTCTGATTTGAGCTGGTGTTCTTGACTGAAAAGGATGGGGTCAACAGTGTCCATCCATCTCTCTCTCTCTCTCTCTCACTCACACACACACACACACACAGCCTATCAGTGGCAGGCCAAGGCAGGAGCTCTACAAGTCTTCCTCATAATATTCCCCTTCAGAGGCGTTTGTGGCACTTGTGACTGTTCAAGTGGGTTGAACATTGTGTGTGTGTGTTTACTGACACACTTTGAGTGACTTGTCTGTGTGGTTTTATACCGGTGAGAGGTTATGACCACATGCCTCTTCCAGTTCAGAGTGCTAGTACATGCGTATGATTTGATGCTATTGCGTTCAGTTCAAAGCAGCTCTCTGAACTCTGTTTGTGAGAAGAGAAAAGGTTAATAATATAACTTAGATTACACATTTTTCAGTTTTACTCAAATTAGGGTAATGCAAAAATGAGTACACCCCACAACAAAAACTACTACATCTAGTACTTTGTATGGCCTCCATGATTTTTAATGACAGTATCAAGTCTTCTAGGCATGGAATAAACAAGTTGGCGACATTTTGCAACATCTGTCTTTTTCCATTGTTTCAAGTATGACCTCTTTTAGAGACTGGATGCTGGATGGAGGGTGATGCTCAACTTGTCTCTTCAGAATTAACCATAGGTATTCGATTGGGTTCAGATCAGGAGACATACTTGGCCACTGAATCACTTTCACCCTGTTCTTCTTCAGAAATCCAACAGTGGCTTTAGATGTGTGTTTAGGATCATTGTCATGTTGGAAAACTGCACGACGACCAAGGGCACGGAGTGATGGTAGCATCTTCTCTTTCAGTATAGAGCAGTACATCTGTAAATTCATGATGGCATCAATGAAATGCAGCTCCCCGACACCAGCAGCACTCATGCAGCCCCACATAAGGACACTGCCACCACCATGTTTCACTGTAGGCACCATGCAGTTTTCTTTGTATTCCTCACCTTTGCGACGCCATACAGTTTTGAAGCCATCGGTTCCAAAAACATTTATCTTGGTCTCATCACACCAGAGTATAGAGTCCCAGTAGTCTTCATCTTTGTCAGCATGGGCCCTGGCAAACTTTAGGTGGGCTTTTTTGTGCCTGGGCTTTAGGAGAGGCTTCTTTCGTGGACGGCACCCATGCATGTCATTCCTCTGTAGTGTACGCCGTATTGTGTCACGGGAAATAGTCACCCCAGTTTGGCTTTCTACTTCTTTAGATAACTGCAGTGAACTTGCATGCCGATTTTCTTCAACCCTTCTCATCAGAAGACGCTCCTGTCGAGGTGTTAACTTCCGTGGACGACCTGGACATCTCTGTGAGATGGTTGCAGTTCCATCTTTATTAAATTTTTGTACCACTTTTGCTACAGTATTCTGACTAAGAAGTAAAGCTTTGCTGATCTTCTTGTAGCCTTCATCTTTCTTGTGTAAAGAAAT
>NW_015505189.1:2926001-2943880 GCF_001515645.1 Sinocyclocheilus grahami | reverse complement strand
GCACGGAGTGATGGTAGCATCTTCTCTTTCAGTATAGAGCAGTACATCTGTAAATTCATGATGGCATCAATGAAATGCAGCTCCCCGACACCAGCAGCACTCATGCAGCCCCACATAAGGACACTGCCACCACCATGTTTCACTGTAGGCACCATGCAGTTTTCTTTGTATTCCTCACCTTTGCGACGCCATACAGTTTTGAAGCCATCGGTTCCAAAAACATTTATCTTGGTCTCATCACACCAGAGTATAGAGTCCCAGTAGTCTTCATCTTTGTCAGCATGGGCCCTGGCAAACTCTAGGCGGGTTTTTTTGTGCCTGGGCTTTAGGAGAGGCTTCTTTCGTGGACGGCACCCATGCATGTCATTCCTCTGTAGTGTACGCCGTATTGTGTCACGGGAAATAGTCACCCCAGTTTGGCTTTCTACTTCTTTAGATAACTGCAGTGAACTTGCATGCCGATTTTCTTCAACCCTTCTCATCAGAAGACGCTCCTGTCGAGGTGTTAACTTCCGTGGACGACCTGGACATCTCTGTGAGATGGTTGCAGTTCCATCTTTATTAAATTTTTGTACCACTTTTGCTACAGTATTCTGACTAAGAAGTAAAGCTTTGCTGATCTTCTTGTAGCCTTCATCTTTCTTGTGTAAAGAAATAGTTATTTCTCAGGTCGTGTGACATTTCTCTTCCATGTGGTGCCATTGCTGACAGCATGAAATGGGAAGGGGTTTTCTTTAAGTAACACCCTTTTATAATCAACTGTCTGCTGGACACCTGTGTAATGAATAATTAGACTCACCTGTGGTTGAATTATTGTTAAATTAGACATTTGTAGTCTAAAATTTAGCTTTGCTCAAGACTTTCAGTGGGGTGTACTCATTTTTGCATCACCCTAATTTGAGTAAAACTGAAAATTTTGTTCTCTAAGTTATATTATTAACCTTACTTTCATGTTATAAGTTAAACAGATGTTATATTAAACTTGGTCTTGTCAACATTTTGGAAATTGTTTTTGTGTTCATTGAGATATTGTTTAAAATGTTACTTTTCAAACGCTGAGCACTGTATATAGAGCCACATTTCTGGGTCTATCTGTCTGTCTGTCGTTCTGTCTGTCGCTCTTTCGTTATGGGCACTGATTTCTGGAGTCTATCTTTTTTTTGGCACGGATTGCTTATGTGCACTCATTTCCAGTGACTGTGCACTTGTTTGGTTTAAAAAATTTTTTTTAAATTAATTTCTTATTTTGCTATATTTTCTCATAGGCATTAATTTCTGGATACGGTTTCATTTATCTCTTATTATTGTAATTACCTGAACCATAAACGTTATGTGGCTAATTATTGTGAAACTGCAGGTAAATTATATCATGACAGCGCTAACTGCAACACTGTCACAGGCCCTTCGCTAAATGACTGTTCTAAACTGTGACATGAAAGACAGCAGTTAAAGAAATGGTTTATTTTTGGGCCAGTCAGCTTTTAATGGCCATGCTGAACAATTTGGGCACGATGATATATTTTTTTAAATGCATTTTGCTAGTAAAAACTATGTATTTAGGACACGTCTACTACTGAATGGCCGTCAGTGGAAAAAAGATGCTTTTGTCTCCTTAATGACGTAGTTACAGCATCTTCCGTCAGTGGCCAGCGGGACCACCCCTTGGAGAAAAGGCTGTTTATAGAGGTTTGGAGTGGGATGCATAGATGACATAATGAAGTGAGGGATGGTGATTCAGAAAGCGAGAGAGGGAGCATGACTCTAAAAAAAAAAAAAAAAGAAGGGAAAGGAATAAAGAGGGAGAAAGCACATGCTGTTATTTCTCTGTCATTCGAAACAGATGGAGCTCTGGGATGCCACTCCTCTCAGAGCAGGGTGAGACTATGGATGTTCATTTCGGTTATTTTTCCTAACCAACAACTGACGCTCGTTAACCGATTGTTAACCGTTAACCGACAAGATTATTTTAAATTCGAATTGAATTAAATTAGAAAGGATAAGTGTCTGTGAACCGTTAAAAATACTAACATTTGTTTCTCTGAGATTTATTTTACATGCGCAAAAAGCAGCAAACAACAGAACATGAGGATTCACTAACTCATTTATACAACAGTACTTTAGTTTGAAGGACAAAACTCATAAAAATATTATCATAAAGCTAGGCTATGTATGTATATATATATATATATAAATATATAAACATAAATCTAATAATAAAACTATAAAAATAATAAATAGGCCTATACGAGAAATATATTTTTACTTGAATAATAAATTAATAAAACGAAAGAAAAACTGTGCAACAAGAAGCCTATATACAGAGTTTGTTCATTTTTGTGCTGCGCGAAAGGAAACCAGACCGCAGAAAGCAGCATCCTATTTTTTTTAGGCTTGTTTTACAAAAGCACAAAGATTTGTTTTTATTGTGAATGTACACAAATAAAAGCAAACCTTTTACAATTCTGATTATCTTTGACTAAAAGGAGTAGTTGCTTCCACTGTTAGAAGGAAAAAATTCAAGTGATTGTGCCGGTGCTGCACGCGCGCACACAGTTAAGGCTGATTTATACTCTACTCGTCCGCAAGTTCGCTTAGGTGCACGCGGCAAATATGACGTCATCGCGGTGTTGGGGGAAGTTCGCTTTGAGTGTGCGCAACGTCATTTCGCATGGCGGTGTGCTCAACATTTTTTTGTAACTTTCCGCGCAGCTCCGCTTCCGAAGATGCATGAGTTCAAAGCGACTCTAGCCGAACATGCACGTCTGTGCCGGCATTTGTGTGAAACAGAAGCAGTTTGATGTTAAGTTCAAACTCCACCAGGTGCAACTTTCAACGCTTTGAAGGAAAACAATATAGAGTTTTTTTTTTTGTTTGTCCAAGGCTTTTTAATTGAAGTACGTTTTATTTTTATTGTATTTATTGTATAGAATTTATTTAGATACTATTTGCTTAAAGTTGTCTTGGTTTTGATGCAAAATAAACACAAAAGCTTAAGATTATTTTAATCAGTTTGTACATAAAGAAATTATAAATTCATCAACTCATTCATCACGTGAGAAATCTCGTACCGGCAAATGGCTTCTTCTCACCGGTGGTTCCCAATGGTTTTAGAGGACAATTACTCCTCGTCGCCCCCTGTTGTTTCAAAGAATAGTACAACGGCGAACGCAACAAGTATAAAAGCCTTGACCGTATGGTAAGGTTGGGTACCAAACTCGGTACTTTTAAGGGTACTGACCGAATTGAGTTGGTACTACCGAGTACCGATTCACGTTAAATCAATTGGTGCCAAATTTCGGTACCTGAGAACGCATCTGGGCGCATACGCTACAGAGAGAGAAAGAGAGACCCTGTGACGTGATGTCACCCCTGCAACTCATTCAATCAACACACAGGGCAAGACGAAATGTTGTGAAGCGTGGTTACATTTCTAGGGCTGTATGGTTCCTGCGAAAACGCAGACGGGATCGCGGAGTCCATTCATAAAAACGTAATTTACTCTATAACGCGGAATGCCACGGAATTTGTCAATTTTGGACGAATAAATCAAAAGTAGCCACTGCCACTAGGCATGGGCCAGTATGAGATTTTGACGGTATGATAACCTTAAGCAAAAATATCACTGTTTCAAGATATCACGGTATTGTCATTATAGCTCTAAAATGTGTTATTTTTAAATGACTGGGTAAAAAAAAAAGAAACTTTTGCCGCTGAACACAATACATTTTGTTTTTGAGCAACATACAGAATATTAGGAACTGTAGAATTTGTTTGTTTTTCTTTGATTTGTTTCCTAAAAAGAAGAAAAATAAAGACTGACATCTTTATTTAACCTAAATCTGTAATTTACAGTTATATAATTCATATACATATCATTTCATATCATTTGGATATAATTTCATATACATCATTTGATTTAATAATAACCCAATTTGAAGCAAAAACAGAATGTTCTGACTAGCTTTGTGAAATTATACTACATACCTGAACAAAACAGCAGAAGCTCTGAATGAGATGCAGATTCACTCTCTTGACAGCAGGAGGCGCTTCTGGAACACCAGATACATAGTTTCCTTGGTTACCACTGTAAACAAAGCAGCGCTGTGCTGAAACACTGCTTTAATATGAACTATACAGACTGAGATGAGATTAAAAGAAAATACCACGTAAACTTTTCTGAAGACAGTCAGTTCCCCTCAGAAACACATTCATATAAACCCCCAAATCAGTATTGAGGATTTTCTTCCAATAGTTCGTGCATCATGAACAGTGAGTGATCTGCCTGCTGCAGTATTTTTCTCTGTGCGTCCGTCTTCAGTGTCTCAGGCGTTTACAGACTAAATATTTTCACATAAATGACATTTTGGAAAACGATTGCATTGCAACGCAGTTTGTGCAAGTTCAGAACAGAGACGAGTTGCTTGCAATAAGACAAAAAACGTCCGGTTGCCGATTGCGTAAGTTCCAGAATGACCCATGTGAATTTTGTAAAATAGAAGAAATTCTGCATTTTCAAATACATTTTAAATATGTTTATCACATGCATGGATACTGTAGGCTTCGACAGCATTGCACAGGCTTGCGGCGTAATATATTTGGAGTATGATGACAGTCATTTAATAAATATGTTGTCAACGAAAGAGGTTTTTAATATTTTATTATTATTATTATTAAATCTTTTATTTTACAGTACAGTAGTATTATTGCGATAGTAATATATTTCTTTATTGATGTGTTAATTTTTGTAATTTAAGTAATAAAAGAAAAATAATATTTTGAATAATAATAATAATTATAAAAAAATATATATATACAATATTATTATTATTTTAAAAAATCAATAAAGGAATAAATGACTGTATATTGTACTTTCCTTCTTTTTTTTCCTGATCCCATGCCTGTTCTCTGGGGAGATTTAAAATATTGCTCAAATTTTATTTTTTGCATGCAAATACCCTGGTCACTCTTTTCCATATAATGGAATTGAATAAAAACTCAGGCTGTCAAGCTAAAAAATAACAGCAATAAAATTGATCCATATGATGCTTGCACTATAACAATTTGATCCGTTCCTCACTTAAAGCTGTTGATTTTGTAAAACTTAGAATACAGTGCATCAGTCATATAGACCACTTATTTGATTTTTTTTTGTTTCTGATTCTGTTATGGTGTTTCTGGGTCCATTTTGTAGCTTAAACCCTCTAGATTTTATTCTTTGTAATGGCATGGGAAAGAATGACCAATGATTATTAAAATGTTTCCTTTTGTGAAAAAGTATATAACAATTTGGATATAGATTTATCGGCCAACATATCGGTTATCGGCTTTCAAAAATAAAGAATAATCGGTTATCGGTATCGGCCAAAATTTTCATATCGGTGCATCCCTAGTTTTTGTTTTTATCTTTGGATAATTTCTAGTTTTATTTATTTATTTTTATTGTTTTTTATTAATTTCCGTGTAAATTTTTTTGTGTTCTTCCCTTTATAAAACATTGCTGATTTTATTTTTTCTTTAGTTTAAACTATTTTGGTTCCTGATAAAGTTATTGGCCGACTGTTTAAAATTTTTATTTATTTAATTTTATTTTGTTTCTTCAGTTGTCAGGCGTTGAATTTGTACCCTTAATGGATGAAAAAAAAGTAAAAGTGATATTTCATATTCTGAATTCCACACGTTGCAGGATAGTGTAAACTGAGCTTCATTTGGAATACAAAGCCTTTCTGATTTACTGGATTTGGCATTGCATTGCCCTGGTCTTTCTGAAATACCACCATGGAACTTGTGCAGTTAATCTTTTCTTTAGACTTCCATGCTGCTAAAGACATCGTTTTTAATGACGTTCTCTCTTTCCCCTCATTACAGAGTCTTCAAGAAGTCCAGCCCCAACTGCAAGGTAAGATTCCCCAGAGTATGTTACGAGGTAGAAGGTGGGCTCTTCAGAGGTCTCAGTGGACCTTTTTCTTCCCTTTTCGGTCTCTCTCTTGCTTCTCCTCCCTCATTTTCTATCCATCTCTCTTAGTGTTTCTCTTCCCGTTCACTTCTTTAAGCTCCTTTTAATTGTGTGTCTTTAAACTCTTTTTTGATTTATTTGGTTGTTTGTTTGCTTTTGTCTTTTCATTCTTCTTTTGACTATTTCTTTATCAGTACAGTTTTGGTTATCACAGCATTATTTCCTCTATAATCTCTTTCTCTCGGCTTGCATTCGGGCCATTTTCCTCCCTACCTTATCTCTATCCCCTCATCTCATCTCTCGCTTTCATTCTCTATAATGTAAAGCGTGTTGCATGTGGAGGATGTGTTTCAACATCACGCCGTCTAGAAGAGTTGTCTTCAGGAAGGGAATAGATCATCTGGGGGTCAGCGTGGCATGCCTTGGGCTGTTTGTTATATTGTTTGTGTGCGAGTTTCTAGATAGAGGCACTGCATGCTTTTTGCGTTATCTCTAGGGTCTTTTGTGTAGCATGTTCAAACTTGTGCTTGCCTCTGATTTTACTCTTTCCAGCTCACCGTATACTTGGGGAAGAGGGACTTTGTGGATCATCTAGACCACGTGGACCCTGTAGGTAAGTCAGATGGGAGTTCCCGCTCAAAACATCTTGGGAGTTTTTGGTTGAACCACTCGACTTCCTTTCATGTCTTAGTAACATCAATTAACTATTGTTGAGGAGTTGTGTCTTTGTGGAGGCAGTTGATGTTGATGGACATAATGCTTTGTGCTTATACATGCTTAACTATATTATATTATAAGTTATATTATAAAAAAAACTATGATGCTATGAGATTTTTGGTTCCACACTTTGGAGGGAACATCTCTCACTCCCTGTTGCATGACAGCCGGTCACGGGAGACGTCAGTCGGGGAGATATAGACGTTTCACTCATTTTATTTGTGCGGGGAGATTAGCTCTATCAGGAGTATTACATATTGTAATGGTAATCTTGTACAAGCTAATTACAGGATACAAGATAATTGGTATAATGCTGTGTTAATGGCCTCTGTGATCTTAAAATCTTCTGGAGTGCCTTTCTAAACCTACCGTTCAAAAGTTGGAGGTTGGTAAGATTTACTACTTTGTTTTATTTTATTTTTTTATTTTTGTCTGGTTATGCTCACCAATGTTGTATTTGTTTAATCAATAAACCGTAATACTGTGAAATATTATTACAATTTAAAATATCTGATTTCTATTTTTATGTATTTTGAATTGTAATTTATTCCTGTGATGGCAAAGCTGAATTTTCAGCAGCCATTACTTCAGTGTCACATGATCCTTCAGAACTTATTCTAATATGCTGATTTGGTGCTCAAGACACATTTCTTATTATTATCAGTGTTGAAAACAGTTGTACTGCTTAATATTTTTGTGGAAAACACATACATTTTTCAGAGAATTACAGGATTCTCTGATGAATAGAAAGTTTAAATGAACAACATTTATTTGAAATAGAAATCTTTTGTAACCTTAAGTGTCTTTACTGTCACAAATTGAATGTGTCCTTGCTGAATAAAAGTATTAATTTATTTTTTTTTAAATACTGACATCAAACTTTTGAATGGTAGTAAATATGCAAAATATTTTTAGTTTTTACTTTGTGTTCTATGACTCAAATCATATTATTTTGCACATATATTTTTTAGTTAATGCTGTTCAAATACTGTGCAGACTGTGGACTCACAGTATATATAAATAAATAAAAAAATGTAAAGGAAAATGTAAAATTTTTAGTAATATTATTTATTTTAAAAAAAGTTTTACTGAATTAAAGTACTAATTTGACAGCATTATTTTTACTGGTACCCTTGCGGTTTCTCTTAGTCTGTCTTTTCGCTCTTCTTACTCACTCACTCACTCTGTGTATTTTGTCTGACTTTAGATGGGGTGCTCTTGATTGACCCAGAATACCTTAAAGACAGAAAAGGTAACACATATTGATTTACTGTATCTCCTGTTTTTTGTGCTGCCTGTAATGACTTTTTCTTTTTTTACAATAAATTATTTTAATCAAAACTGTTTATTATGTATTTATATATTAGTGTTTTTTCTCTTCTCTTCTCCACTGCTCTGTGCCTTTTTACCAGTGTTCGTGACCCTGACGTGTGCCTTCCGTTATGGCCGTGAAGATCTGGACGTGCTGGGCCTGTCTTTCCGAAAGGATCTCTTCATTTCCAGCTTCCAAGCATATCCCCCTCTGCCTGAGGAGCGCAAACCTCTCAGTCGCCTACAGGAGAGACTGCTCAAGAAGCTGGGCCAGAACGCATACCCCTTCAACTTCACAGTGACTCTTTACTTTTGCCTTTTCTTTCACTTACACATTTCAGTGCTTGTAATGTTCAGCTGTACATATGTGTTTTGAGCCAGTGTATATCTAGAGGGAAGCAGATTTGAATGCAAGACTATTATTGATACTCTTTTACACACCACAGTAAAAATGGAAACTTTACAGACCCAGTGAAATTCGCTAAAAACTTTCCTGTGTGACACTTAGAATTTTATATTCACTTTGTGTGAGTGACCAGATTGTGACCAAGTTAGTTTGCTAAAGTAATTTTATTTGTTGAACAGATTCCTCAGAACCTTCCCTGCTCAGTGACTTTACAGCCCGGCCCAGAGGACACAGGAAAGGTAATGAGGCTAGGAATGTGCAAAGCTACATCTTTTCAAAATCAACTTAAACTAGACGACTTTTTAATTAACCAGTGTATCCCTAAGCTACTTGCAGGCACACTTTGTTTAAAATGCCTTTTCTTTCCTTTAAGTGGTCATTTATCACTGTATTTTGACTTTTAGGCATGCGGAGTTGACTTTGAGGTCAGGGCATTCTGTGCCAAAACTGTGGATGAGAAGACTCACAAACGGTAAAGTGTCGCTCCTTGTGAGTTTCTTTTCTTTTTTCACTGTTTATTTACATTAAGTGGCCAGTTTACTTATCAGGTACAATATATTGGAAATATTTACCGGTGCATTATTGCGTCTTCTTCTTCCTATTATTATTATTTATTTTTCTTTCTTTCTTTTTTCTAAAGAAATTTGTGACCCTGGACCACAAAACCAGTCTTAAGTCGCTTGGGTATATTTCTATTTTTTATTTTTAATAGCCAAAAAAACATAGTAGGGGTCAAAATTATCGATTTTTCTTTTATGCCAAAAATCATTAGGATATTAAGTAAAGATCATGTTCCATAAAGATATTTTGTAAATTTCCTACCATAAATATATCAAAACTTAATTTTTGATTAGTAATATGCATTGCTAAGAACTTCATTTGGATAACTTTAAAGGCGATTTTCTCAATGTTTTGATTTTTTTTGCACCCTCAAATTCCAGATTTTCAGATAGTTGTATATCAGACAAATATTGTCCAATCCTAACAAACCATACATCAATGGAAAGCTTATTTATTCAACTTTCAGATGATGAGTAAATCTCAATTTTGAAAAAAAAAGACCCTTATGACTGGTTTTGTGGTCCAGGGTCACATTTATACTTTTTTCAGCAAGGATGTATTAAATTGATCAAAAGTGTCAGGAAAGACTTCCATTTCAAAGAAATGCTGCTTTAAAAGCAAAAAAGACTTTCTATTCATCAAAGTATCCTGGAAAAAATATCATGATTTCCAAAGAAATATTAAGCAGCACAACTGTTTTCAACATTGATAATAATAAGAATGTTTTCTTGAGCACTTAATCAGTGTATTATGTGAGGATCATGTGACACTAAAGATTTGCCATCACAGGATTAAATAACATGTTAAAATATCTATCAAATAGAAAACAGTTATTTTCAATTGTAATAATATTTCACAATAAAGTTTATAGACTTGTAGACTTCTTTCTAAAACATTAAAAAATTACAGACCCAAACTTTTGAATGGTAGTGTACATCTTTACTCGGATGGAGAAATGTTATGTGTCTTTGCAATGTCAGTACAACAGAATTTGTTTCTAACTGGCCTCTGCTTAACAGGAACTCGGTGCGGTTGGTCATTCGCAAGGTGCAATACGCTCCAGAGAAGCCTGGTCCACAGCCAATGGTGGAGACCACACGCAGCTTCCTTATGTCTGACCGCTCCCTTCACCTCGAGGCCTCGCTAGATAAAGAGGTGTGAACATGCATCTAGCCACAGGCAGACTTCTATTGATCTCCGCTAATAATTTATTGAATTGTCAAGTATTGATGTCTTTTTACTCGGCTGCTATTGAAGTTGCTCTTTTAGTTTCATTTTTCAGCCAAGTTTACTTTATTGCCTGAGTGTATAAAACAAATAGTGCAAACTAAGGACTACTAGGTAAAAGCAAATTAAGTTAAATATTAAGCACATTTATTAAAGGAATTGATTTGATTTCCTTCTTCTTTTCAGCTCTACTACCATGGTGAACCTATCAGTGTTAACGTTCATGTCACCAACAACTCCACCAAAACAGTTAAACGAATTAAAATCTCTGGTGAGGTGAACTTTTTTTATTTATTTTTTTACTTATATTTACAGTAAATGCTACAATCATTTACAACTCGCAAGTAAAAACACTGAATGTTTTTCACTGAGCGTTTAATGTTTTTATGCTTTAGAGTTGCATTTAGAAGTGCTAACATCAGCTAGCTTAAATCCTTTCCTCTTCCCCTTTTCCTTTCCTGTTGCTTTTGTCCTGCATCTGTATCTCGTGCAGGTGCAGGTACTCTTAATTTTTAAACGTTTGGGGTCGGTAAGATTTTATTAAGACTTTTATTTGATCATAAATACAGTAAAAACAGTAATATTGTGAAATATTATTACAGTTTAAAATAACTGCTTTCTGTTTTAATGTTTTAAAATGTAATTTATTCCTGTGATGAAGCTGACTTTTAGCAGTTATACAGCGTCATGCAATCTTTCAGAAATCATTCTAACATGCTGATTTGGTGGTCAAGAAGCATTTCTTCTAATCAATTTTGAAAACAGTTGAGATGCTTAATATTTTTGTGGAACTTGTGATGGAATTTTTTTTTCTAGTTTAGAAAGTTCAAAAGAACAGTGTTTATTTGAAATGGGGATCTTTTGTAACGTTTTACGTGTCATAACTGTCACTTTGTCAATTTAATTCCTATTTTATTCAGCAAATAAAAAATCTTGACCCCAAACTTTTCATTTTGATGTCATGTTGACTTCACGGGAACAATGCTTACTGCACGGTACACATGTATGTGATTGTAATGTGTTTTTTATCTATTCTTGTGTTGTTTAGATCATGCTTCTTTTGTTTACTTTATTGCCTGAGTGTATAAAACAAATAGTGCAAACTAAGGACTACTAGGTAAAAGCAAATTAAGTTAAATATTAAGCACATTTATTAAAGGAATTGATTTGATTTCCTTCTTCTTTTCAGCTCTACTACCATGGTGAACCTATCAGTGTTAACGTTCATGTCACCAACAACTCCACCAAAACAGTTAAACGAATTAAAATCTCTGGTGAGGTGAACTTTTTTTATTTATTTTTTTACTTATATTTACAGTAAATGCTACAATCATTTACAACTCGCAAGTAAAAACACTGAATGTTTTTCACTGAGCGTTTAATGTTTTTATGCTTTAGAGTTGCATTTAGAAGTGCTAACATCAGCTAGCTTAAATCCTTTCCTCTTCCCCTTTTCCTTTCCTGTTGCTTTTGTCCTGCATCTGTATCTCGTGCAGGTGCAGGTACTCTTAATTTTTAAACGTTTGGGGTCGGTAAGATTTTATTAAGACTTTTATTTGATCATAAATACAGTAAAAACAGTAATATTGTGAAATATTATTACAGTTTAAAATAACTGCTTTCTGTTTTAATGTTTTAAAATGTAATTTATTCCTGTGATGAAGCTGACTTTTAGCAGTTATACAGCGTCATGCAATCTTTCAGAAATCATTCTAACATGCTGATTTGGTGGTCAAGAAACATTTCTTCTAATCAATTTTGAAAACAGTTGAGATGCTTAATATTTTTGTGGAACTTGTGATGGAATTTTTTTTCTAGTTTAGAAAGTTCAAAAGAACAGCGTTTATTTGAAATGGGGATCTTTTGTAACGTTTTACGTGTCATAACTGTCACTTTGTCAATTTAATTCCTATTTTATTCAGCAAATAAAAAAATCTTGACCCCAAACTTTTCATTTTGATGTCATGTTGACTTCACGGGAACAATGCTTACTGCACGGTACACATGTATGTGATTGTAATGTGTTTTTTATCTATTCTTGTGTTGTTTAGATCATGCTTCTTTTCTCACGTTTTCCCTTGAGGTGCTCTTGTGCTCGTGTAGTTTAGTGTGAATGTCAGCTGTCCCGCCTGTGATTTAATTGTGTTTGGTTTGTGTAAGCTCCCTCCTGACCCTGGTAACCCCGCAGTGTATCCCTGCTCTCTCCCCACAGTGCGACAGTATGCCGATATCTGTTTGTTCAGCACCGCACAGTACAAATGTCCTGTGGCTCAGGTAGAAGCTGAGTAAGTAGCCCTCTGTTCCACTTTCTCCATCTCTCTCTAGTACTCTGCCCCATCTTCACCTCCCTCATATTCAGTCCTCCGTCATCTTTCCGTATGATCTCTTCTGATTTAAAGGGTCTTGCTTCTGATTTTACCTCAGTCGTCTCTTCTTGCTCAGCCTTTGTTGCTGTAAAGTAGGAGTGTGTTCAATACACATCTCACCAAGGTTTTTGTGTGGTCAGAATAGATTTGTAGTAATTACAGAGATAGTCCACCCAAAGATAAAAATCATCGTCATTGACTGAACTGAACCTCTTGTCATTCCAAACCTCTGACTTTCTTCTGTGGAACACTGAAGAATGACTTCCATTGTATGGTCAAAAATATAATGGAAGTCAAGGGGAACCAAAAGGGTTTTGTCTTCCACAGTAGAAAGAAAGTCATATGGGTATGGAACCACATGAGGTTGAGTAAATGAGGACTGAATTTTCATTTTTGGGTGGCCTGTCCCTTTAATGTTTATTGTACATTACCAAGGTGCCTCGAAATATTTTCACCCATTGAATCAAGCTGTTGCTAAAGCTGAAGCCATGCTTGTGAAATCACCTGTTCTGTGGAAACTCCAGTTTATTCTTGTTAAAAAGATTTGCTCCTTCCCTTCCAAATACCTAAGAGCGACTCTACCCTTGTTAATAACTTAAAGTTGGACCGGTCTATGGCCTTCTCAGCCTTTCTGTAGTGTTCATTCCGGCTTTTAATAGTAGCATCCCTTTGACGTGACACCAATTGCCTCAATCCCTTCGTCCCTCTGCTGACAGTCCCATGATGGTCCCGTCTCACCTCATAGTCAGTAGTCTTTTAGTGCTGATAGGACTACGAAGACTGTTCTCTCTCAGTGCTACAGGTTACAGATGTGGTTCTTTACTCCCATGACACCTACAGCAAATCTGTGGGCCGACATTCATCATGGTGAGTCTCATATCTAACTGTTGGTTTGGCTCCTGTGACCCTGAGCCCATCCCTGGTTGTAGATGATGACTCTTGGACCCCTTTTTTCCAACTTCTCCATGAGATGAGGCATTGTTGCTCCTCTTTTACCCCCCAAAATAAGGACTGTAGCTGTCCTTTTTTGCTTTTTGTATTGTCCGGAGATGTTCTGTTTTTTGAGGTCAACTGCTAGTTTAGCTTCTAGCTTGATTGACCCGGGTGGTTGCCCTGTATTCAGCTTTTTTGACATTAACTCAGATAAACAAATGATGTATGGGTAGCATACTAAAGATACTTGAATATATCTCTTTTCCTCTTTATCTGTTGTCTTTTCTTCACCATATGTTCTCCTGATCTTTAGTCCTAAAGCATTGTTTATGTCCCCATAAACTCCAGTTTACAGTTTGTCAAACTAGATTGTCTTTTCTGATCTCATCCAAAGCGCTGCCTAATCCAACACATGCAAGATGCTTTATGGGATTGCTATGGATTGGCACACAGACATGTCCTTATGATCTGATAAGGAACACTGAATTAGGTGTCCTTAAATGTCACACGTTTGAAAGCTCTAGACTCTGTAAACAGCAGTCTCTGACCAGATTATTTTATTTAGCCAGAAGACTTTGAGGCGCTAGTCAGTCATTTTGCATGTTCACTTGGCAGCCCTTATGTGTGACGCAGAAAGCTTAGTATTATGTGGTTTATTATGTGATTGTGAGTATTGGTTTATTAGTTCTAGAACAGCTACCATCACTTACAGTAGGGATTTTTTTAAAGTTTTGATGCCACAGACCCTCAAATATAATCTTCTTACGAGAGGCAATCTATAGAGGCAAATTTACTGTAAAGGTTTTTTTTTTTGTCTTTACTGTAAGATAAAATACTTCTTGATTTGATCAAGTGATTTCTATTGTTTAGAAATCAGAATGAAAATGTAATACTGTCTGTAAAAAAAAAGAAGTGTATATATATATTTAAAGTTTTGATGCCACAGACCCTCAAATATAATCTTCTTACGAGAGGCAATCTATAGAGGCAAATTTACTGTAAAGGTTTTTTTTTTGTCTTTACTGTAAGATAAAATACTTCTTGATTTGATCAAGTGATTTCTATTGTTTAGAAATCAGAATGAAAATGTAATACTGTCTGTAAAAAAAAAGAAGTGTATATATATATTTTTTTTTTTTTTACTTTTCCACAGACCCCATAGCACCCTCTAGTGGTTACCTGGAATAATAGACTACTATGTTGATGAAGTTGATTGAAATCAATCCAAAGTTCCAATATAGATTTTGCCTTGTTTTATGTATAGTCTCACTATCAGTGTTATTGTAGTATTATTTAAATACTTACAGTATTTGTTAATATTTAAATATATTTATAAATTTATACTTTATTTTTCATTTTAATTATAGATTAATTTAACCTCCATTCACCCCCAAAAATACATTTACCCACAATTTTCACCATATACAATTTTAACCTATTTTTACTGAAGTACTGAAGACTAAAAAAAGTTGCACAATATGGCCAATGCTTGTTTTTCTAATATGCATAAGGCACAAGACTCACTCTCTTTTGTTTTTGCCGTGTGCAGTGACCAGATGTCACCCAGCTCCACGTTCTGTAAGGTGTACACACTCACCCCCACACTGAGCAATAACCGAGAGAAGAGGGGTCTGGCTCTGGATGGACAGCTAAAACACGAAGACACCAACTTGGCCTCCAGTACCATGTAAGTGGCCTTCAGCTGACACCCGTTCATCACATGCAAAGGCGAAGCATTTTGAGCTTTATTACATTTTAGAGGTTTTTGTTCTTACAGAGTTAACCCAACCCGTGTGTCCATAAACCCTCGAGCAGAACCTCTCAAACAGCTGGTTTGGTTTTTGTAACCAAAACATCTGTACATTCAGCATGTGTTTCCCTGTGCTTACAGAGTAAAGGATGTGTCCAATAAGGAGGTCCTGGGAATCTTGGTTTCCTACAGAGTTAAAGTCAAGCTCGTGGTGTCTCGTGGAGGGTGAATATGTCATTTGACAAAGAAATAATTCAGACTTGTATATTTGTACAGAACATCATAGCACTGAATCCAAACACTTCTGTTTTGTTAGTGATGTGTCGGTGGAGCTGCCTTTTGTCTTGATGCACCCAAAGCCCTCCGAACAGCCCAACTCTAGACCGCAGTCAGGTACCAGCTCAAGTTTGTCATTATACATTCATTTTATTTTATATAATCTCTTTATTGATCATTTTTAAACATGTATATTGAAATATCTGATAGCTGATATTTAATTATAGCTTTTTCTGGGGGTTTTTGTCACAATAAAACAACAGCAACAACTTAAAAACAATGTATTACTATTATTATTATTATTATTATTATTATACACTTGACCCATATAGAAATATATATTTTATATTTTTTTTAAATGTCTGATAACTACCTTTTTTCTGCTTTTTGAAACAACTCAATAATCATTAGACTACACCAGTAGTAATAATAATAATAATTAGTAGTAGTAGTAGTAGTATGTTGTTGTTGTATTGGTGTAGTCTGATTATATAGTGAGATTATTGTTGTTATAAATGGTTTTAAATAATTGATTTTTATTATTATTACATTATATTTATGCAAAGTTGTTTTGAGTAACAATGACAGCATTACATTAAACGTGATATATGAATGTGTATATAAAAATATGAATGTTTCGCAAATTAGCATTGTCCATGCTAGCTTTAAACATAATACTGGTAGTATAGTTCAATTTTGAATGATAAGATATTATCATATCAACTTAATATTACTGAATTATTATGAGCATGTTTTCGCATATGTCTTGTATGATGAGTTTTGATGATGTAGGTGTAGTTTTGATTTAACTTTGGGAAATTATGTTTTGCATGCTTTTCCTTTTGCACAGATTGCCTAATTCTTTTCTAATCCCTGTCGTCCACAGCTGTGCCAGAGTCAGATGTCCCTGTGGACGCCAACCTCATAGAGTTTGAAACAAAGTGAGTTGGCTGTGTGTCTCGTTCACAGAATGAAACTCGTTTGTTTGTGTAACATAACTCTCATTTCTTTTTGTCTTCAGTAATTTCTCACAGGATGATGACTTTGTGTTTGAGGACTTTGCAAGGCTCAGGCTGAAGGGAATGAAAGATGAAGAGGATGATCACTTCTGCTAACGGCCCCTTCACACACACATGACACCGTGTGAAGGGCGACAGGGGTGGGGTGTCAACCTGCCAGTACTCTCATACCTCTGCTCCACTGGGCCCATCTGATAGAGTGGCGCACTTACTGATATTTTCAGAGCCTCCTTTCTTTCCTTCACTCCTTCTTTGTCTGTTGACTCCCTTTCACACCATTTTAGCATCTGTGAGGTGGTCTTTTAATTGACCTCCTGTTTCTCTGGTCACATGAACCACTTCACTGGGATGTTTATTTGTTGGATAAAAAGATTGAGAGAGAAGGAAACAGAGGGAGAAACTGATGTTAGATGGGTCATCTAAACATCAATGCATTGTTGGTGGGCAAAGGGTCCATTCAGGGGTGATTTTTTTTTCTTTTCTTTTTTTTTCTTTTTTTTTCGTTCTTTACCTTTTTGATTTCTTGTCATCATATTCCCACTTATATATCAAGTGGGCATTAATAGCTATGTAATTATGATATATGTTCTATGCTATTTCATTGTACAGTACATACACTGTTCACAAACACCATAGGGAAATTGAGTTTGGTGTTAATTTTATTCCATTTTCCTAGACCCGTAATCCAATCCATCCATACTTGCTTATCAGCTTTAGGCCCGGTTTCACAGACAGGGCTTAGACTAAACCAGGATTAGGCCATAGTTCAATTAGGACATTTAAAGGGTTAGTTCACCCAAAAATGAAAATTGGGCTGTGTTTTACTCACCCCAGAGCCATCCTAGGTGTATATGTCGGAGTTATATAAAAATGGTCTTTGATCTTTCAAGCTGTTTAATGCCACTCAGCGGGTGTTGCATGCATCAGTCCAAAAGAAGTTAAATAAAAAGTGCCCATCCATTAAAAAAAAGTGTCTCACACGGCTCTGGGGGTTGAACAAAGGCCTCCTGTTGTGAATTGATGCATTTTTGTAAGAAAAATATCCATATTAAAAACGTAATAATCACTTGAATCTAGCTTGCGCTCACTGTTGTAAACGGAAGCAGCTCCGGGCGGATGACGTATGAGTTCGGCTTTGCGCATGCGCTGCTCAGAAGTGACGAACGCGGAAGCGCAGGGGAGAGATCAAAACAAAACACCGGTCACTTATTAGAAGTACAAAACGAGGATTTGTAAAGAAGAATGTTGGAGAATTTTGATATAAGCCAAGAGGAGACTGGTTTTCCTTTGCTAAAGTAAGGAAACTTTGCTTCCTTTGATCCTGTAAACAAACGTTGATTTTCACGAGACTCACCTGCGC
>NW_015505189.1:2921901-2925786 GCF_001515645.1 Sinocyclocheilus grahami | reverse complement strand
CTGATGCACGCAACACCCGCTGAGTGGCATTAAACAGCTTGAAAGATCAAAGACCATTTTTAATCTAACTCCGACTGGATTCGTCTGTAAGAAGAAAGTCATATACACCTAGGATGGCTCTGGGGTGAGTAAAACAGCCTAATTTTCATTTTTGGGTGAACTAACCCTTTAAGTAATTTTTATTAACATGCCTTAGAAAAAAAAAAACATTACTGGTGTGCATCTTGAGACAAAACAAAGGCACTGATATGTTTTAAGATCAATCAGTGCAAGTTTCTTTCAGTTGAAACAGCTCAGATTTACATTTAATCTGGGACTAGGTTTAAGCCTTGTCTGTGAAACCGGGGGTTTATGTTATAGTTATGTAAAATGTGTATACATATCATACGAAAATAGTAACACTTTTCTGTGCACTTGTTGTGCACGCAATACTCTAATAATTAATGACATGGCATTTTTAGTGGAAAAGTAGTTGGTAATACGCATCGGGACACAAACATCTGGTTTCTTGTAAATTTTAGCATTTATTTCACATGTTGAGTTGTAGAATATGTATACGCTGCTACAAGTCTTCAGTGCAAAAATAGCTTGTAGATAAAACAAGAGGACAGGGACATGTGCCACACACAAAATAATTCCTCATTATTTGTGCCTGTCCAACTTTATTTGCCAAAATGTGATGATTTATAATGTTGCTTGAAAGTTAAGCTCCGTTCGGTTGAAAATCACATGTTCATTCCATGTTTTAGTTCACAGAAACTGTTGATGTAACCATTGGACTGCCAGAAATATTTTGATGATGGTTATTTTAAAATCGCATTTATAGCGTGATTTCCAGGAAATTTGACTTTTTATCTCGTTCTCCCAGGATCAGCCCTTTCCTATGACATTCTGCATAGTTTACTACTGAACAATGGCAAATTTGTTACAATGTGTACAAGGAAAGTAACATTTTGCAGTGAACAAAGTGGAGCTCCCATTGAAGGACAAAAAGCTATCTCTAAAATAAAGGATTGCTTTGTTTAAAGCACCCATACAACCATGCCAATGTGCATACTTTCTTTAGATTTCAACTTTCATGTGCCCTTGAGTTGAAGATGAGGTCATGTCTGTCTTGTTTTGTCCTTTTCTGCTGTAAAGTTAGGAGTCATCAGTGCAGAATCATAAAAACCAAGCTGTGCAGGTAACTGTTCTGCAGTACACTATCCTATAAATCCTAATACTTCATAACCCAAGAATGCAACCGATCAAGGTCAGACGTGATATATTTCCTAAGCTATTATCATAATACAATTTTTTTTAATTCAAGTGTTATTTTTGATCATTGACCAGAAATCTCCTCTTTTTAATATTAGTCTTATTAATATTATACACACATTACTTACAATTTATACTGTCATAAATCTGACTGGCCAGTAAAAGTGAGTGAGTCACAAGGAGAATGTCCAGTTGGTGATTTTGAATTTTGGACTACTTTCTTCTCCAGACCAACGGTTGATTGATTCATTCAGTTTGGCACTGTCTACTGTCCAGGAAATGATTTGCATAATGTTCTGCAAGATATTTAAAATTTCATGCAGACTGATACACACGTGTCTATTTCTACTCATTCATTTATAATAGTTAAGCTGCTAGATTTTTACAGACTCTCTTCACTGACATATGTCTAAAGCCATAATGCTGTATTGCTCTGATTCAGTATTAATTATATTCTTTATGATTTTGCTAACAACATTATGAATATTGTTTATAAATATATATCCCTGTGTTAAGCACATAATATGGAGTTAAGATGAACGTGTCTTAACGAATCTGAAATCTTTTCAGAAAAAGAACCCGCAATAGGTTCACTTAAGCAATGTGTTTTCTAAACCACCTGCAATTACATGCTTTGACAAAGATCATTGAGATCTATTCATTGCAAGTGAGATGTTTAATATATTAAATTATCTATTCGTTACTATGTGCACATTTATTCACTTTGCTCTTTAGAAAATGACGCCGCCTTTTAACTCACATTGGTGTGGTAGGGAGGCCATTTCCATTAGATGAGTTTATTTTCTGTCCAATACTGAGTGCTTTGCTAGAAAGGTGACTGTAGAGTTTGAGACTGTTGTAATGGCGTGCTCTCACGTGATCATCTTAATGTAAAGCTTTTGTTGTCTCAGTGGAGCCTGTTTTGTTTGCAGACCACGTGCTCATGTTGGTGTCAAGAACCCATTTAAGACTGGGTTAGTTAAAGGATTATTTTTTTAAAGGATTATTTTAAAGCTTCTCTACTAAAATTGATACTGGATAAATAAAGGTACACTACCAGTCAAAAGTTTGGAAACATCTACTCATTTTTACTAATTAACACAAAATAATGGTAAAGTCATTAAAACTATAAAATACTTTTTTTTTTTTACTGTCAAAAAAAATTAAGAAATTCTTATCCGGCCTATCAATTTAAAACATTTTAAAGTTTAGTTTTGTAAATGTATATTTGTCTACAAGTTAGTAGATTAAGTAATTAACCTTAACATCACAAGGTTTTTAAGATAACGAAATGCACAAATTCACTTAAGTGTGTCCAAACTTGAGGCTGGTAGTGTATGCTTCCTGCTAAATTAATAAATTGGTTATAAATGAAGAATTTTATATATATATATATATATATATATATAATTGAATTCCAATTCACTGTATATGTCATTTTGGTCAATAAAATATTTTAATTCAATGGGAAAATACTATTTAAAAAATATTTTAGTACATGCTCTGTTTTTTTTCAGCATTTTGGGGGAGAAGAAAACTTATTTATGGTCTTAACAATCCTGAATCTGTGCCTCTCTCTTAGTGTAAAGTAAGAATACATAGAAAACAATAACATTTAAACAATTTTCATAAAATACTCAAATCTTCTCAAGTATAGCATAAATGATCTTTCAAAGAGTTCTATACATATACAGGTGCATCTCAATAAATTAGAATGTCGTGGAAAAGTTCATTTATTTCAGTAATTCAACTCAAATTGTGAAACTTGTGTATTAAATAAATTCAATGCACACAGACTGAAGTAGTTTAAGTCTTTGGTTCTTTTAATTGTGATGATTTTGGCTCACATTTAACAAAAACCCACCAATTCACAAAATCATCACAATTAAAAGAACCAAAGACTTAAACTACTTCAGTCTGTGTGCATTGAATTTATTTAATACACGAGTTTCACAATTTGAGTTGAATTACTGAAATAAATGAACTTTTCCATGAAATTCTAATTTATTGAGATGCACCTGTATTAACCGGTTAACATCTGCACGCTCAATATGGCAAGCCCCTTTATCTTAAAATATTCCAAGCGTTACTCATCGTAATTGCATTTTTACTAGTAAGAATTACAATTACAGAGCTCTCTAATTGTAATTGTTACTAGTAAAATATCAATTGTAGAGCTCTGTAATTAAAAATAAATGGAATGGAAACATATGACTAGTAAAAATTAATTTGTAGAGCTCTCTAATTGAATTGTTACTAGTAAAATATCAATTGTAGAGCTCTGTAATTAAAAATAAATGGAATGGAAACATATGACTAGTAAAAATTAATTTGTAGAGCTCTCTAATTGAATTGTTACTAGTAAAATATCAATTGTAGAGCTCTGTAATTAAAAATAAATGGAATGGAAACATATGACTAGTAAAAATTAATTTGTAGAGCTCTCTAATTGAATTGTTACTAGTAAAAATGCAATTACGACGAGTAACACTGGGATTATTTTAAGATAAAACGGCTTGCCATACGCTCCACACAGAAGAGTACTTTTTTTTCCTTCACTTTCCCATTTTATTTATTTATTTCGCATTTCTAAGAACATACACCATCAATGCCAGGGGTACATACAAT
>NW_015505189.1:2914438-2920949 GCF_001515645.1 Sinocyclocheilus grahami | reverse complement strand
GTTTATTTTCTGTCCAATACTGAGTGCTTTGCTAGAAAGGTGACTGTAGAGTTTGAGACTGTTGTAATGGCGTGCTCTCACGTGATCATCTTAATGTAAAGCTTTTGTTGTCTCAGTGGAGCCTGTTTTGTTTGCAGACCACGTGCTCATGTTGGTGTCAAGAACCCATTTAAGACTCTTGACCTTTTTAAAGGATTATTTTAAAGCTTCTCTACTAAAATTGATACTGGATAAATAAAGGTACACTACCAGTCAAAAGTTTGGAAACATCTACTCATTTTTACTAATTAACACAAAATAATGGTAAAGTCATTAAAACTATAAAATACTATTGAATTTATTTAATACACGAGTTGCACAATTTGATTTGAATTACTGAAATAAATGAACTTTTCCATGACATTCTAATTTATTGAGATGCACCTGTATTAACCGGTTAACATCTGCATGCTCAATATGGCAAGCCCCCTTAGCTTAAAATATTCCAAGCGTTACTCATCGTAATTGCATTTTTACTAGTAAGAATTACAATTACAGAGCTCTCTAATTGTAATTGTTACTAGTAAAATATCAATTGTAGAGCTCTGTAATTAAAAATAAATGGAATGGAAACATATGACTAGTAAAAATTAATTTGTAGAGCTCTCTAATTGAAATGATTACTAGTAAGAATTGAATCTAAGGAGAGTGTCCAGATAGGATTTAAATTCCTTATGACAAATTAAAAAGTAAGGCTTAGAAGAGAGTACTGACTAAACGCCGACGCGACGTGTTGACGTCAACCGAGCTATACAGTCGTCGCGGGATTTGCGCGTCATACAAGGGGCGCTAAGATGGCTTCAGCGGCTTGGCTGCATGGCCACAACATAACGCGCTTAACAGAAGGACTAGTGTCTGTCCTGAAGGAGGAAAGACCTGAATATCTACCTGCACTTCTAGCAAACTACCGTGAGCATGGAGTGGTTGGGACTCAGGTAGGACTGAAGTTTTTCCTGGTAGTACGGTAGTACGCGCGCTTCTTTGATTTAAATAGAAGCGTTGTGGTGATGTTGCGTTCCTCGCTTGCAGTGTTTACAATGTGAATATGAATACGAAACATTATAATTATGATTTAATGACATGTCTAATGACCATAGTGCTCGTTTATGTGGTAACTGAGCTGATAATCAAGTTCACATTAGTTTAGTGTTTGAATGTTTCATATGTAACGTTAGTCGTATTCTTTAACATACCTCTCTGTTTCCTTTGAAAGCACGCTGAGGAGATGTTCATCTGTCTGTTTGTATTAGTGACACTGGTTTTGAATGGGTTTTCAGAGCACGGGAGCTGTGGGTGGTCTGGTGGGCATCAGTAATGCACGCCTCGGGTCCAGTAAGACCAGGTGAGCTGTCAGAGTAAAACTTCTCTCTTTTTTTACACAAGATCTTCCCAGCCCTACCATTGCATTTTTCGTAAAACATTTAAAGACATTTCTTGCTTGACCAAATCCTGTCGATGCTATTAGTCTTTTTTTTTTTTTTTTAAACAACTCTTCATTTATTCTTTTTAAACACTTTCATCTGAGTTCTAGATTGTCCTTTTCTGATCAAATCAGCAACTTTGTGTTTCTGTATTTTTCATGTTACTGCCTTATGTTCAAACGTTTTGTTAGAACAAGCATTATTACAAGAAGAAAATAAATTGTTACGTTGTCACTTTTTTTCTATTTCAGGATTAAAACCAAAGGTGGTACATAACCATTAATAGAATAGAGAAAATTAATAGAAGAGAGGGGAAAAATATAATAAAGATTACAAATCAAATAATAAATTATACATACATTAACAGGAGGTTAGATGTTAAGAGACTAAAGATAATCTATAAAGGAATGCAGTTTACTAAGTATATATATATATAATTTCCCAAGAACTTTTTTCCAGTTAAAAAGAAAAACAATGTTACTGCCGCCTTAGAATAACTTGCTGTATGTGTTGTGTTCCTCTATCGTTTTAGATAAAAGTGCCTACTAAATGAATAAATGTGACAGAAAAATTCTCTCTTAGGGGCCTCTGAATGTGACCCATAATACATTTTTGGTATTAAAAAATTTGTTATTTATAACCAGTGTGAAATTCACCAAAAACAATTAAGTTTGGCATCTACATATTCTAAATGCATTTTAATGATCTTGTTGTGAACAATTAATCTATTGATATTTTATTTTGATATCAACATTTTTACTCAATGTCATAACTGGACCTTGCGGTGAAACAACAGACTTCTTTCTGGAGATGTATGCTGGATTTCTCCAATCATTCAATCCAATTAAACCCCGCCTCTTTCTTACAACCGACTGCAAACTCGCATTCAGATCTAACTCCATCCAATCAACCGATGAATAGAATCAACTCCCCACCCTACTTTTTTTTCCTTCTTCGCGAATACATTCACTTGGAAATACATCACAATATGGACAAGCAGATCTGTCGCTACTTCGGTTTCATATGGACTTGATCACGTGTGTTTCAGGTTTGAGGGTCTCTGTCTCCTGTCCGTGCTGGTGAAGGACAGTTCGAATGAAGTCTTCCAGCAGCATTGCCTTTCATGGCTGCGAACACTGCAGCAGGTCATTCAGGTAAGAGATGTCTTCAAGCATTTGCCTTCTATTCTCTTGCCTGGATCCACTTAATAGGTATTTCCTGGTATTATTCAGTCCTGCATGATTTAGTAATGTATCTACTGTTGTTCTCAAACATACAGTCGCAGGCCCCTCTCCCCACCGTGCAGCTTGCTGTGAGTGTGCTGCAGGACATGTTGCAGTACTCATCCCAGCTGCCAGAGCTAGGCAGGGAAGTGGGACTCAACTCCATCCTGGGCATCCTGACCTCCCTGCTCAGTCTCAAATCTGAGGTAAAAATGCTTGCATATGCATGTCACGTTTAGCGTAGATTTAGATCAGTTGTGTGTAGTCTTAAATCAAATTAGTTTTGTACTATTATGTCACTGTTGTCCTCATATACAGTACCATTCAAAGGCTTGGGGTCAATACTTTTGTTGTTGTTGTTTTTTATTTAAAGAAATTAATATTTTATTCAGCAAAGATGACAATAAAGACATTTGATATTTTTTGAAACAAAAGGTTTTTACTATCCTAAACAATTTTGTCATGGTTTCCACAAAGATATTAAGCAACACAACTGTTTTCAACATTAACAATGTAATACTAAATGGTTCTTGAGCACCAAATTAGCATATTATAATGATTTCTGAAAGATCATGTGACACTAAAGACTGGAAGAATGGCTGCTGAATTTTCATCTCAGGAATTCTTGCCACCACAGGAATAAATTACATTTCAAAATATATTAAAATAAAAAAGTTATTTTAATTTGTAATAATATTTCACAATATCATTTTTACTGTATTTTTGATCAAATAAATGCAACATTCATTAAAATGTCTTACAGACCTTAAACTTTTTAACAGTATTGTATATTGTTTAATAAACTGAGAACAATTAAATGGTTGTGCCACAAAAAACATCAAAAGGAGCAATTTCTTTTGTCATAGTGCCACCTAGCTGCTATGAAAGGAATGATGGCGTGTATGATCTACTACCCACGAGCCTGTGGATCTCTGAGGGTCAGTATAATCTTTAATAATATGTTTTTGTGCAGTTACTGTGTATCTGAAAAAGCTAATCATTGTCCCTTACAGGAAAAGCTTGGAGCGTATTTCCTGTCTAAGATGGACTCAGATAATCCTAAAGTACAAGAGGTTAGTTACATCTGGTTGTGGAATTAAAGGATAATGTGCGTAGTTGACTGCTCAAAACAAATGAATCAAAACTTCTGCATCATGATCTTCATTTTTCTTTATTGGTAGGTGGCTTGTGAAAGTTTTGGCCGATTGCCCTGTCTCGGTGGGGTGTTGGAACGAGGGGGAGGAGGGCGCAGGGCTGAGGGCTGGACCAATCAGCTGCACTGCCTTCTAGCATCAGCCAATAGCATGCTGGGACAGTTGTACCAAGGTGCAGAAACAGGTATGTGGTGTGTTCTGAGTGTTTGTGTTAGGGCTGCACAATTAATCGAATTTCTAATCGCAATTACAATTACGGATGCCACAATTACATAATCGTTCAAAGCAGCAATTAATCGTTCAAAGTCCACTTATGTTATTCTGCACGCTTAAGATACTTTTTTTTCTTTCTACATGTTATCTTAAGGGTTTTTCCATTGTTTTCATTTTAGTTTTAGTATAACATTATAATACCATGCATATTTGTACGTTTTTATTTAAAGAGAAACCAATCCGATATATAGTTGACATTTGAGGCTTAATACTATAGAAAAGCAATAAGTTTTTAATTTAGTTTTTTCAGCTTGTTTTTCATATAAAAATATGGCATGCAGTTGCTTCAACCAAAGGTGTAAACATCATTCATTTAATCGTAAATTAATAATCGCAATTACAATTTCAAAGGAATAATCGACAATTATGATTTTTGTCATAATCGTGCAGCAATAATTTGTGTTGTGTTGAGAGAAACATTTGTGTTAAGTACTTGTTTTTTTCGGTGTCGCTGTTTCAGAAGGAACAGTGCAGTATGAGGGTCCTGGTATTGAACTGCCTTTCCCTCCCCTGGATGATGTAGATCCACTTCTGATCCTTCAGCTCCATCATCGTTACAAGGCCGTTTGTCTGGCTATTAAACACACTCTTAGGTAATGGTGATGTTGTGTGACTAAATTCATGCTATTTGTAAAGCTGTTTTTTCCCTGTCTTTTGAGCTTAGTTAGTTTTTAATGAAGATCTTTGAGATATTGGTCCAGACGTGTTTCCCTCAAATAGTGCTGATCCTGCATCTTCAGTTCGTCTACCTGTTCAGCATGTTCTCAAATTGCTGTGTCAAGCCCTGGCAGTCAACACAAAGAACATTGTAAGGCTTTAACTCTTTCTCTCTGTATGTTTATGTGCATCTTGATATTAAAGTCACAGTTCATGATATTATTCACTGAACTTGCTTAACATTGATGTGGACACTAATTGAAGGGGTGTGTTTTAGAGTCCAACAGGAGAGGGCTGTCTGAAGCTGTTGGTTTTACCCTCTATACACAACGACACTCTAGAGCTTCTCTCTGCTCTCATCAAGGCGTAAGCAGACACACACACACATTTACTCAACTGTCTAAATGGGGACATTCCATAGACTTCTATTGTTTTTATATATAGCTATTACTAAATACTGTAGCTTTCTGCATTTACAATTATAAAAAAACAGATTTAGCTCGTAGCTTTGTCTGCAAAATATGGTAGGTACACCCACCACAGGGCTTAAAGTTCTCCAGCACCGTGCCAGATCTCCAGCGTGTGGCGTTAGGCCACTCTCACTTAATTTGTAACTTAAGTCATATATAAACCTATGCCTACATGGAATACATCAACATATTTCTAAATATGTGATTTATTGTAGATCGTGATTTCAAAATAAAAGTTTCTCACTTTGCAAATGGCCAAATATTGCAATCACATGAAACATCACCAGGCCGTTGGCGCCCTCTGCAGGTATTTGTTATAATATAGGCATACATTATGTACACTGAACAAAATTATAAACGCAACACTTTTGTTTTTGCCCACATTTTTCATGAGCTGAACTCAAAGATCTAAAACTTTTTCTATGAACACAAAAGGCCTATTTCTCTCGAATATTGTTCACAAATCTGTCTAAATCTGCGTTAGTGAGCACTTCTCCTTTGCCGAGATAATCCATCCACCTCACAGGTGTGGCATATTAAGATGCTGATTAGACAGCATGATTATTGCACAGGTTTGCCTTTTGGCTGGCCACAATAAAAGGCCACTCTAAAATGTGCAGTTTTATCACACAGCACAATGCCACAGATGTCGCAAGTTTTGAGGGAGCGTGCAATTGGCATGCTGACTGCAGGAATGTCCACCAGAGCTGTTGCCCATGAATTGCATGTTCATTTCTCTACCATAAGCCGTCTCCAAAGGCGTTTCAGAGAATTTGGCAGTACATCCAACCGGCCTCACAACCGCAGACCACGTGTAACCACACCAGCCCAGGACCTCCACATCCAGCATCTTCACCTCCAAGATCGTCTGAGACCAGCCACCCGGACAGCTGCTGCAACAATCGGTTTGCATAACCAAAGAATTTCTGCACAAACTGTCAGAAACCATCTCAGGGAAGCTCATCTGCATGCTCGTCGTCCTCATCGGGGTCTCGACCTGACTGCAGTTCGTCGTCGTAACCAACTTGAGTTGCTCCCATTCGATGGCGTCTGGCACTTTGGATGCTTTTGGACTTTTTTTTGCACTTTTGAACTTCACGGATGAATCCCGGTTTTCACTGTACTGGGCAGATGGCAGACAGCGTGTATGGCGTCGTGTGGGTGAGCGGTTTGCCTATGTCAACGTTGTGGATCGAGTGGCCCATGGTGGCGGTGGGGTTATGGTATGGGCAGGCGTATGTTATGGACAACGAACACAGGTGCATTTTATTGAT
>NW_015505189.1:2870907-2914200 GCF_001515645.1 Sinocyclocheilus grahami | reverse complement strand
GATGCTCTGGATTGGCGTATACGACAGCGTGTTCCAGTTCCTGCCAATATCCAGCAACTTCGCACAGCCATTAAAGAGGAGTGAACCAACATTCCACAGGCCACAATCAACAACCTGATCAACTCTAGGAGATGTGTTGCACTGCGTGAGGCAAATGTTGGTTACACCAGATACTGACTGGTTTTCGGACCCCTCACTACAGTAAAACTGCACATTTTAGAGTGGCCTTTTATTGTGGCCAGCCTAAGGCACACCTGTGCAATAATCATGCTGTCTAATCAGCATCTTGATATGCCACACCTGTGAGGTGGATGGATTATCTCGGCAAAGGAGAAGTGCTCACTAACACAGATTTAGACAGATTTGTGAACAATATTTGAGAGAAATAGGCCTTTTGTGTACATAGAAAAAGTCTTAGATCTGTAGTTCAGCTCATGAAAAATGGGGGAAAAAACAAAAGTGTTGCGTCTATAATTTTGTTCAGTATATTTAACAGTTGTTCAATAAAACCATGTACTTGGCTCAAATAAAGTATCAAAACCAATTATTATTGCCTCATCGTTAGTTTATATGTAAATATAGTCGTCATTAAAGCCTGTTTTTCACTTAATTCTATTTGTATTACTAAAACATACTTGTCAAAATAATCAGTAGATTACTTGATTAGCAAAATAATTGTTAGTTAAGCCCTAGATTTGTTAAAACATTTCAAAATATAACTGCAGTGTTCTACTTTTTGTAATTAAAAGGCATATTTTGTCATTCAAATCTCATTCTATTGAACCAACTATATGCATTTTGTCTCATCTCGTGAGCTAAGTTTATTGTCACACCCCTAGTGTCGATAAGTGGTGATATAGCTCATAATTTCCCAAGTGTATGATATAGCCTAGCTTTCATTCTTCAGGTCAATCATATACTTGTGAAAAAAAATCGTTTTGAATGAGGAGAGCGATAACTTTGCCATAGTATCCTTTCAAATGTTAAAGTTGCCACAGTCATTGCATTATTTGCATCTGCTGCACTTTATTTGTACCATTTGTTTTATTAGTTTATATATTAGAATTTGAAAGATAACTATTTTTTTTATAAGTGAGATCTGATTTTAGTCCTTGAAAACCAAAAGAGTAGTGCTTAAAGTCCTTGAATTTCATTTTGCAGTATCTGTACAAACCCTTTTTAAGTTACCAGTTCTTGGAGCATTTTATTTTGTTAATTGAACTGTAGTTTTCTGTAGTAAACTGTCTTTGTATATTTCCTATTTTATATTCATTTCCTAGTATTTAATTTACTATTTATTTTGAACAAAACAATTTCAGAAATTTCATGTTTTAAATTGTAGGTCATCTTGTACCCGGTCAAGGACAAATCTAACTAGCAAAACTTGATATTAAAAGCATCCTAAATGTTGCATGTGTTTGCATTATAGTGAGTAACCTTTCCTGGTATTGCTGTTTCAAATAGCCCACCATAATCTGTAGTCTGAGCCTGTCAATGGCAGATATGTTACTAGTTAATTTCAAGGAAAATCATTTTCAAATAATGTTTTTCTTTTCTTTTCTTTTTTTTGCCAAATAACCCTGTGTATGTGTCCACCCCAACCCCCGGAAAAAAGTTCAGGCTCAGGATTTTTTTCTTTTGCTTTAACCCCTGACACCATCACCTGTCATGTCTCAAATAGGGTACAAAGTTTGGCCTGAAAAATTACCCTTTTTAAATAAACAAAAATGTATAACATAACACAAAACATTAGACTCAATCTATGCATGTGACACTCTCGGTAAAACCGTGGAAGAGTTCCAGCAACGCAATTCAATATTTAATATATTAATTGCATAACTGCTTGATTTTTAATTAATGAATTGTGTCGGTGGTTGCTGGTTAAATGCAGAGGCGGACAAAAAGTACTCCACTACTTGAGTGAAAGTACAGATACTGCTGGTCAAATATTACTCTATTACAAGTAAAAGTTGTAAAGACAGATTTTTACTTAAGAGTACAGAAGTATTTGCTTTTAAAAGTACTTAAGTACCAAAAGTAAATTCTTTTTTATGTCAATGCACTGTTTTATTGTTGTACGTAATTTGCAATACTTCTGAAGCAACTTAGAATACATTACACCCACTGAATACACTGACTAGCTTGTAGTGTCTTTGGAATAAAGAGCTTTTAGAATGTAAAAAACATATGGTGGAAAAAAATTATCACCCCTACCCACCCCCACAAAAGCAGTATGGTAGGTGCAACGTGATCTCACACAGCTCTGACAGTGTGTGTGCACACATCTATGTGTAGCCCTTCATCCACATTTGAACAGAGTGGACAGTGAAATCCTGTAAATACAGAGTGATAAGGAAGAAAAAAAATCAAACCTGCTTTAAAACCCAGCAACACAACTGTAGCTGTATAACTTTACAACAGCAACACTGCTTTAACAAAACAGCAAGACTTATTTGACATCAAAACTAAATTTTTTTTAAATGCCGTCTAATCGCTCTCGCTGTACTTTGATGTCACACACAGAACAGTCTGTTCAGTGCTGCTTCAAGTCCAACACCTTTTGTGTTTTATTAGGAGACGCACAACAGTTCTTCTGTGGCTTTATAGGTAATATTTTCGCGTACACAATTTGGCAAAATCAGACAATATTATATTGTTAATATTCACAATATTAACTTCTTATTATTGAATTGTTGTAAATAAATATCACATTTGCAGCTGGTCAGGGTGTTCAAAAAATGCTGGGAAATCACTTCATATAGCCCCACAAGAGTGATTACTGATAAACCGTCTGAAAATTAAGAAAGTCACATTTTAGAGAAGAAG
Organism: Sinocyclocheilus grahami; assembly: GCF_001515645.1. Taxonomy (NCBI): domain Eukaryota; kingdom Metazoa; phylum Chordata; class Actinopteri; order Cypriniformes; family Cyprinidae; genus Sinocyclocheilus; species Sinocyclocheilus grahami. Next base: position 2,911,374 of record NW_015505189.1, on the reverse strand, counting down.
AAAAAGTCAGCCACTGACTTTCAAAGCTGCTACATAGTAACAACTTTCTACTTTGAGGACCTTGATAGAAATGTAGTGGAGTGAAAAGTACAATATTTGTCTTTCAAATGTAGTGAAGTTAAAGTCATAAGTTCCCAGAAAAAATAATACTCCAGTAAAGTACAGATACTCAAAAAGTGTACTTAGTTAATGTCCGCCTCTGGTTAAATGTACAGAAGTAGCTGGTGTAATGTTTTTTATTTTTTTTTCTTCGTACAGTGTGGGTGGTGGACTGGTCCAGTATAGCAGTGTGCTCACAAGGCTTCTCTCACAGTCTCTGTCTGCATGGACACCTCTGCCTGAGGCTAGTCTGGGCCAGCAAAGAGCGTACAGGTATTACAGAAACACCATTCATGTTTGCTCCTTGTATTAAAGGGGTCATATGATGCGATTTTCAATTTTTCCTTTCTTTTTGAAGTGTTACAAGCTCTTGGTGCATAAAGAAAATCTGTAAAGTTGCAAAGACTAAAGTCTCAAATCCAAAGAGATATTCTTTATAAAAGTTAAGAGTTAGCCACACCTACCTAAAATAGCTCATTCTAACACGCCCCCACATACCTACGGCACTATCCGGGAAGATTTGCATAACGCCGCCCAAGTGTTCATGCAAAGAAAGAAGGTGTAACTTTTATTCTCGCTGTAGTATTGTTGTTCCCGCCGCTGCCATGTCGTGAAGGCGCTGTGTGCTTCGTTGTGAAAGCGAAACTACTTTGTTTGGCCTTCCAAAAGAGGACGATGTCCACTTCGTCATGCCTGGCGCTGATCCGTGCTGGTCGCTGAGGAAATACTTCAACTGCGCGCTGTGGATTGCCAGATCGGCTTTCACCGTGGAAGAAGCGGAGTCCAGCCTGGGGTCTGTCACATGTGGTTGCCGCAGGCATCACAATGTGGTAAGGGACGTAACATTTCCATCACACGCTTGAGGTATTCGGCCAATCACAACGCACTGGATAGCTGGCCAATCAGAGCACGCCTCGCTTTTTCAGACCGATGAGCTTTGTAAAAATCGACACGTTTCAGAAAGGCAGGGCATAGAGGAGAAACAATAATGTACAGTATGTGGAAAATAATGTGTTTTTTTTTACCTTAAACCGCATAAACATTTAATTACACCAAATACGCAAAATAATGTTCTTTTTAGCAGCATCATATGACCCCTTTAACATTCATCGTGGGTAACTTGATTACCATTTTTAAATCTTTTATTAACTTTTTTTTAAATGCTTTTCCTATGAACAATTGTAATCACATTTAATTGAAGACATCAACAAATGGAAACACATTGAATGAAGCACTAAGTATGCTCACTCACTGTTTTTTAAGTCAAGTGTCCAAACTTTTGACGATATGATGTTCTGTTTTACTTACAGTGCAGTGCGAGTGACGGTGTACCGTACCATTGAACTATGGGTAAGAGTAGGAGGCGCCGCTCTGCTTCAGGGAAGCCCCACCCACACAGAGTTACTGTTCACTCATTTGATTGGTGACATCACGCCAGCATCAGAAGCAGTCAAGGTAGGTTTAAGGGTCTTTGTAGCACAAACATCATAGGGAATGAAATTAGAAATGAGCCTCCGGGTGAAGATGGGCATATAGTACATTTGAAGAATCGAATACTTATATTCTGCCAGGATGCACTAAATGAATCTATTGACAGTACCATTTAAATTTCATATAAATTCTAGTCTTTTGAACTATTCATGGAATCCTAGATTGCATCACAGTTTGTAAATAAAAAATATAAAGCAGCTCAGTTGTTTTCAACACTGCTAATAATAAGTGTTTGAGCATCAAATCATCATATTAGAATGATTTCTGAAGGATCATGTGACACTGAAAACTGGAGTAATGGCTGCTGAAAATTTAGATTTGCTATCATTGGAACAAATTGCATTTCAAAATATATTAAAATTGAAAAGGTATTTTTAAATTGTAATAATATTTTACATTTATGTTTTTACTGTATTTTTGATCTAATGCAGCCTTGGTCAGCATGTGAAACTGACCCCAAATGTATCACAGTCATCTTCGGGCATTATGTTGTCTTATTTTTAAGACCATATTTAAACAAAATGAATACATTAAATTGTAGCCCTGCTTGAAGTATTCCTGTTTCTTTATCCAATGGTTCTTTCTATTGCTGTCTAGCTCCGTTCCGGACAACAGTCGCAGTCCATGAACGACCTGATAGGTTCTGCTGACAAGTCAGGTCCTCGTCGAACGAAAGGATTGGGAATGGGAGATGGAATATCACTACAGAGGAAAGGAGATGTGCTAGCCAATCAAGACACATGCGTCGCTGCTCTTCGGGGTGAGTGCTCAGTGATGACCAGTGTAGTTTAAGTTTTACTGGCAAAAATAAACATTATTTACTGATGAAGAATGATTACTTTTACAGCATTAAGACAGATCATTTTGACCAGTGGAACTTTGTTGAAAGAAGATCTGCATAAGGTTTGTTCATGTTTCTGTTTTGATGTCTTTTTATGTTACAAATATGGAAAGTTGTGCTAAACACACTATCCCTTGTTAGAGGATCCAAGACCTGGTGGTGCCTCTGTGTGTGCGTCTGCAGCAGCAGTCTCACTGTGTGCTGGATGTCGGTGCAGTCAGTGGCCAGTATGGCAGCCCAACTCCTCGCCGAGAACTCTACCGCCTCTTACTGGCACTTGTGCTGGTGCCCTCTCCCCGCTGGCCTCCTCCCCTCTCCTGCGCTGTGTCTGCCTTCAGCCACGGCCGGCGAGATCACAACATCATGGTAAGTGAACATCCTTGATTAAAAACCTGGGGTTAAAAATGTTAATTTTGCAGTCTTTGGAAAACCCTGTCCATTGAATCTCATTATTAGAGTGTAACATGTCTAGGTGGAATATTTATATGTCTGATCTTTAGTCAGATACAGTGCAAAATTGGCATTTGACTTCCTGGACTAAAAATATCTAAATTTCATTGTATTAGATACAAATTCAAAATATACAAATGACAATAGAGCTTTTCTCCGAATTCTCTTGGCCAAGTCACTTTTTCAACTGGTATTGATCATTTTACATAGATATGTGAGGTTAGTTCCTATCAAGTTCATTCAGATGTTCCAGCAGAATAACCCCGTGTAGTTCACATTATCAAACAAACAAATGTGACAATCAAAACTATCAAATGTGTTAGACCAATATATGTTTCATATTTTGAAACCTAACACATTATTATAATTTTTTTTAAGAAATACCATTTTGTTGTTTTATTAAAATGCAAATACATCTAAATGTTATCCACTAGAGGGAGTCGCTCTAGTGGTATCAATTGTTTGCTGATTAACAGTATTTCTCAGCTAGATTCTTATATATTGCAGAGATGGGCATAAATACATGAAAATGTGTTTCAAATAAAATACAAAATACTGTGTGGGGAAAAAAAATATTTTAATACAAATACAGTATTTTGTATTTTGAAAATACACAAAATACCTGTGAAATTGGCCATCCAGTGTAGGCATCCCTATAGGCCGAAATCTATCTGGACCTATTCTGAATGCAAACAAAACATTTAGATGAGTACAACTGCTTAGAAACTTCAGTTTTCATTTTACGTACCTCTTCCCTTCACCTGCCCTGTAGGAAATACAAAACTACAAAAAAACGTATTTATTTAATGCAAAGTATATTTTGGTGTATATAAAGTTTATTCAAATTAGAAAGTTTATCTAAAATTTACATTTTAAAATTAGAATGAATTTAAATAGCATTTAACACTATTTGCTCAAAGTTTGTTTATTTATTTGAGGTACAATAAAATCAAAAGCTGAAGATTTTGTTTTGTGTTGTACCATTCATCTCATGTTTACTGGGTTTTACACAAATCTTTGATTCTTTTGTGTGGGTTTAAGTAGTGTCTTCCAAAATGACTCACAACCTTATCAGTTTATGTGTGAAGAAATCCATTTATTCGTAAACTTCTCACAAAACGATTGTTTGACAAACTTCTTAGCAACTACTTCCTCACCGCTGCTTTCTGATGGTTTGGAGAACAATTAAAGGGATAGTTCACTCAAAAATGAAAGTTCAGTCATTAATTACTCACCCTCATGTGAGTGTTACTCTCAATAATGGAGGTAGATGGTAACTCGGGGGAGAAGAATTGTTGAACGAAGACGTTATTTTTGTTTTTTTGCGCACAAACGTATTATCAAAGCTTCATAAAATTACGGTTGAACCATTGATGTCACATGGACTGTTTTAACGATGTTCTTGGTACCTTTCTGGGCCTTGAACGTTTCAATTGCGTTGCTCTCAATGCTGGGTCAGAAAGCTCTCGGATTTCATCAAAAATATCTTAATTTGTGTTCCAAAGATGAACGAAGGTCTTATGGGTTTGGAACGACATGAGGGTGAGTAATTAATGGCAGAATTTTAATTTTTGGTTGAACTAACCCTTTAATCTGAGTCACCCCCCTGTTGTTTCACAGAATTATACAACAGCAAGGAAATGTAAAAAGTGTCAAATAAAAGCAGCGTCCATTTAGGGAGGAGTGCGCGCAGTCAGCAGGTTTGCGGTCTAGAGGCAGGTGAAAGTATAAACAAGGCTTCAACTGCACAAACCATTTCTACTACAAGAGAAAAGCGGCAGCTGTGCGGTGATTCCTCCGCTTGACACGTCCCGTGTGAAAGGCCCTCTAAGTCAAATTTATAGGACTGCTTGCCAGCATTCCACTCCATCTGAGAGAGCGTGCACAAAAAACTGCCTGTTAACGTGCGAATGTGAACTTGAATTTCCTTTTGCGGCATACTGCACTTATAATAAGTGCAATTGCACCAAGCACATCACACTCAACCATTCATCCATGCTTCTTTTTCCACTCCAACGTCTTCCCACTAAAAGGTGCACGGATATGATTGCTTACCCCTGTAGGCAATGTTCCCTCTAATTTTTTTTCTTGCTGAGCAAAAATGTTCTCTATTGGGCGGACATTTCGGCCATCTGAGCAAAAACATTCTTTATATATAAATAATACCAAAGTATACCAGACCTGTTACTTTTAACTTTTAATATGCTATTTATATTTGATTTGACCATTGATGTAACTAAATGATGCACATTTTAGGTTACCTGAGAAAACATTTTTTACAGTGCTGTTACTTGCCAAGAAATTTAAAAAAAAATCTCTCACAGAATAGAAAAATTCTTTATAATAATATAATGTAATATAATTTAGCCAATATGAAAAAAATGAAGCAGTTATTGCTCATGAATTCCCCTTTTGAGGTCAATTATTTATTAGGCTTATATAATATAATATAAAAAGCAAATATTTTCAATAAATATTTTCAAAAAAACGAATATGTGAATTATTTTGCAGTTATCTAAAACATCCCCATGTAAGTTAGTAGAGTTTGCACACTACTACACCTGTGTGCGACTAAATGTCTCTGAGTTTTGTTATTGTTCTGTGCCCAGCTGCACATCCGCTATTTCCACCACTTAATCAAGCCACACTTTTCTTAAAACTTGATGACGATTTATCACTTTATTGCGCATGCACGCAGCTTAGAGGGAACCTTGCCGATAGGCATTTTTCCATGTAAAATTTAGAAAAAGTTCAGTCGATTCACACTTTATATCATCACCACTATATGTATTGTCATATCACCCAGGCCTAACATGCAATAATGCTTTAAACCAATTTGACAAGCTAGTTGATTAAAAAACAACAACCTTTGCTCTTTTATTCTTTCGTGTTAACTGAAGGCAAATCTGAATTATGCACTTTTAACTTTAATCAACATGTACACTTGACCATGTCATCTTCACCTTATCTTATTCCAGAAAAGTCGCTCACCCAATGCTGAATGGAGTTGTACAGCTGTAGCTCACATGCATGAATGTTGGGTTTGGGAGGAGGGGGCGTGACTGAGCTAGTTGATGCACGAAATCAGTACCCTGATTAAGAGGTTGACTGGCACAAAATATTTTATGTATTCTGAAAATACAAAAATACTAATCTTAAATATATTTAAATACAAATTACATTAGATTTTTTCCAAAGGCTTTAAAATACAAAATAGTATTTTGTATTTCAAATACATATTTTAAATACTTGTATCTGAAATACTGCCCATCCCTGAAATATTGTTGTGACTCCAAGTGCATTGTGCTATTGAAAGCAGAGGTGCTGCAGAAGGCCATAGAGTTGAGTAAATGCATGTTGTAATAAGAGGCTGTTGAAGTCAATGTCAAAGCTCAACCGGCTATTTCAGTGACACTTTACAATAGGTTTAATTTAACATTTATTTATTTACCTAATTATTATGCATTAGATATCATGAACTAACAACAAATAACAATTTTACTGCATTTATTAATATAGGTTAATTTATAAATATGCTGTTGTTCATTAATTTGTTCATCCATGATACATGGATGGCTGGAAATTGTGTCAATATATGTAGACATTAACAACTTGATAACATTGTAAGGTCCGCACACCTGGCCCAAGGAAGGTATCCAGTGGCGGATGAAGGTCTCTTGCGTGTTCGGTCTTTTCAGCGTGCAGAGTTACTCAATTTAAGTTTAACTCAAATCTGTCTCCATTTTATTATCTAATCTGACTCCATGTTAGTATTACCTCGAATTTTGGTTGAAAGGCAAATTGGTTGTTTGTCGGTCTCTGATTATTCTTACATTCGATTATTCTAACTAACTCTTTACTTTGTATTTTATTCGTTCATTAGGAATCTATGTATCACAAAACTCGCCATTCTAATCCTTATTCAGAGGTTTGTGGCTAATGTTTAGCCCCCTACAGCTACCCATGTAATATTCCGACATTAATTAGCGGTTCTTCTAGACCCCCTTTGTCTAGACCTTGACAGCTGATAGCTTCGTACAACTTAATTAATTCTGAAATCATATACATGGTTAACGTAGCTGAGTACAACTTAAAACTAAGGTCAAGCGGTTAGTCAGCTATGCACATAACCCTAGACGCAGTTTTGCTTTGCAGTTGAGAAAATAATTTCAGAGTAAATCAAATGTAACAATTTATTATCAGTCAGGTAAATATGTATTATGCCAATTATCTCCACAGCCAATTCAACGATATCAAATCAATATAAGACATCAAATTTTCAGAGACGAATCTAAGAGTAAAATGCATACCTGAGATTAAATGTATTAGATGTATTAGAAAAATACATAGTGTGAAGTGTGTGGACACCCTTCACACTACGGGCTCTCTGACTACAGAATCGCCCTGACTTTTTTTCTGCAATCCTTTAAATACAAAACCAAGATAAAACGTCCTCCAAATGGAGGCCTGTACAAACAATTGGAATTTGCATTAAGCCAGGTCCCAGACCTGGGTGGTCTACACCTCAATGGGAACAAAAGGTAATTTGCATGGAATTGCTCTCTACGGTAATCAAAGTTTCTCTTAACTCTTAGGATCTGTATTATCTTTTAGTAAGATTAAGACCATTGTACCACTTGCCCTGAAACTATTCAAATGAAACCAAACATGACTGTAAATCTTATTTGCATTCATATAGAACATTATATTCTTGACCATTTTGAGTGAATCCAGTGGAGGGAGGAGATGAAAAGGCACTGATGCATATGTGAGAGAGGCGTTTCCTGCACCACCCCTCTGTGGGGTGTCTTGAAGATGCCAGTGTATTGTTTGTTTCTCAGGAGATCAAAGTATTTTAGTTTATTTTATCCTTACAACATCATACGTAATGCATAATGCAATTAATGTTAATGAATTGAACCGTATTGTAAAGTGTTCCCAGTTTTTCTTATGGTATCTCAGACTATCTAAAATAGACTGTTATGCCTAGATATATTTTCATACGTTTAAAGCCAGTGATTTGTGAAATCAGGTACCAAAATCCAGCCCTTTGTATATGTTCCAGTTTAAACAATTTAACGGCACCCAACCTGTTTGAATGCGCAAACATAAAAATAATATCAGTATACAGTGATTGACGGACATTCATTTTGATATATTTGTCCTCTCTTAAGTGGCTGTTTTTAACTCAAAAGTTAAGAATGTTATTGATGATATTGCTCCTGTAAAAGTCAGTAAGAAGTCTGGCAGACAGAAATCAGCTTGGAGAAAATCAACAGCAGTTCAGAGTATGAAAAGACAATGCAGAAAAGCTGAGCGGATGTGGCGGAAGACGAAACTTGAAATTCACTATAGCATTTATAAAGACAGCCTTCATGCTTTCAATGTGGAACTAGGCAAAGCTAGACAGTCATTCTTCTCAAACCTTTTAAACGGTAAATTAAACGACACTCACACTCTTTTTGCTACTGTTGAGAGACTGACAAACCCCCCAAGTCAGATTGCCAGTGAAATGCTCTCCGACAGAAAATGCAATGAGTTTGCTTCCGCCTCTTCTGAGAAGATCAATAATATCAGGAAGGCGATTAGCACATCCCTAAATTATGAAGAGGTCAGACAGATTCGACCGCAATACCAAAAAGAAGATGGTATGTCTGCTTTTGAAGAAATTGATAGCAAAATTTTGGAAGAAATAATACAGCACGTCCGAACTGATTGCACTATATTTTATGTATAATCATTTTCTATTCTTAACCGTTTTAAATTCATTTTAAACCTCTTAAATCAATTTGTAAATCATTTTCAAAGTTTTTAATTCCTTGTTTTATTGTTGTGATAATTTTTTTTATTATTTTTTCATTTCTTTTATGTAAAGCACTTTGAATTACCATCGTGTATGAAATGTGCTATATAAATAAACTTGCCTTGCCTTGTTTGCTTTCACTGTGAAAGCTCATTCTGGGTGGTGTAGTGACTATTTGCTTCTAATGACGCAGGAGACTGTAACTGGAGACAGTGTTTCATGTTTACAAAGGTGTAAAGGAAAGTATTGAGTGAATAAAAAAAGAAGCATTACGCCTGGCAAACTGGTTCTTTTATTGTCTCAAAGCTAAATTTAGCCTATTTTAACACCAGAATAGAAATTCCCAAGTGAGCATGGCCCTGGCGTAGAGTTGTATCTGTCTGTGGTTCATCACACCGCTATCAGATTTCTCCATTCAGCTAAAAAATTAAACCTTCATTTATTCATCCTCATGCCATAACACTGGGGTCCAGTGTTGTTTTGAGTTTACTTTTTTTAGATGAAATATCTCTTTAAGAGTTTCAATTACTGGATCACTCTATTCAACAATGGTGATATTGTTTCTTTCATTATGTGTTGGTAGAGTCAAATTTGCACTGACCTCACATAATGTGACTATTGGCACTTCCCAATTTTTATTATCATCATTATTATTATTATTGTTTCTCTGTGTCTCCCTACAGGTATCGTCATTCTGTGTTGAGGCTCTGACTATATGCAACACCCTTATTCATCCTCGCACACCTTCAATCTCTCTTCCTCTCACACCTCTGACTCTCAAATCAACCCCATCTGCTTCTGTCCTTGCCTCTGGCCAAAACCCCTCACTGTCCATCCCTACCCTCCTTGGTGGACCTGCAACAGGGCCACCTTTCCCTTCCAGGCATTCCATGGGCTTAGGTCCCGCTACCCTGTTTGGTTCTTTGGAGAACCATCTACCTCTGGCTCCTCCGGTTCTTCCGACTCCAGCAGCCACTACGGCCACCCCAGGTGACCTGCTGCTCTCTCCAGCTCAACCGGGTGAACTGGCAGGTCTCGGAGCCCCTGAAGGTCAACGACAAGTTTTTGTCCGCTACGACAAAGAGGAGCCGGAAGATGTAGAGATCTCTTTGGAGAGCGATTCAGATGATAGCGTGGTCATCATGCCAGCGGGTATGATGATGGAGATGCAAGATGGAGCGGCAAATGCACAGTCGTTGTCCCAGCCAGCAGTTCCTGCCGTAGGTGGCCTGCAGTCCTCTGCCCCTATAGTGGGTGAGGTTGGATCGGTTGACACCTTGCTGCCTAATGAGCTGCCCACCTCCATTCCCCACCAGATTCTGCAAGCTAACGCTAATAACATTAACTCTTTCCCTGGACCAAGCCAGACAGCCCAGCTCGTGTCTCTGGTGCCGCCTCTGAACTCAACTACAGCTTCACTCTCAGCATCACCTGCCGGTCTTGCAGACTCGCTGACGGGTGGCCCGCAGCTTCAGCAGATGTTGATGCAAACTTCTCCAGGTGGGCAGCCACCTACGTTGGGCTTGTCTTTACAGATGCAGCTTCAGAACCAGATTGCTCAGACCAGCCGTCAGCTCCAGCAGCAGCACCCAGCAAATGAGGTGGATCAGAACGTCATCAACATCAACAGCTCAGATGATGAAGAGGAGGAGGAAGAGGAGCTGGAGGATGAATTTGGAGAGGAGGAAGAAGAGGAGGAGGAGGAGGGCCTGGAGGAAGAGGAGGAGGAAGAAGGCAGCGACTTCATGGATGAAGAGTGCTGTGAGGGAGAGGAATTTGATGAAGATGAAGATGATGAGGATGAAGAGGAAAGTGAGGAGATCCTGCCGTTGGATGGAGACAACAGCAGAGGGATGATGGGCGAGGAGGAGGCAGAGGTCATGATTGAGGAGGAGGACCAGCAAGGGATGGAAATGTTCTGCATGGAGAGAGAACAAGAAGTAGAACCAGGGATCGAGGAGATGGAGGGAGGAGTGAGGAGTGTCTATGCAGATGACCGGATCAAGGACAAGGGGACCGTGGAGGAAATTGAGAACATTGGAGCGGTTGAGAGAAACGAACCTGTGGTTGGCAAGGAACAAATAGAGAGTCTTGTAATCAGTGGAGAGACCGAAGGCCATGAAGAGGACACCAGAGTGGAGGCAGTTGAACCTGAAGTGAAAACATGTGAGCAGGAAGTGGCAAAACCAGAAGATCCCACAGAAAATGCTGGGCCGTCACAACAGGGTCAGGAATTGACTGTAGAAGACGAAGTTCAAAAGCAAGAACCAGAGTTACAGACCGAAGACACGACCAATCAGAGCACACCATCCACATCAGAGCAAGAGGCATTGCAGAGTGTTGCCGTGACAGCAGAGGTAGAGAAAGAGAGCGGTGAACAGGGAGAGGATTCAGATGCAAGGGGAACAAAAAGGAAAATGGAAGATCACGAGGAAGGAGAATCTTCTGAACAAGGCACCGAAAAGAAAAAGGTTTAGATTATTTTCTCTTAGGTCCAGAACGCATACTGTGTGAATGCATTGCCCTTAGCAACACAGGCTTGGATTGATTCAAAATGTTGCCTTTTTTGTATAATAGCAATCTACTTACTATAAACAATTGATAACTAGCAAACTATGTTGGTAATGACTCGTTGACAAGTCAGGTACCAAAATGTAAAAAAATTAAATTTTTGTACACTAGTTCAAAAGTTTGGGGTCAGTAAGATTTTTTTTAAATACCTTAATATTATTTAGTAAGGATGCAGTAATTGTGTACACAAGACATTTTTAATGTTACACAAGATTTCGGATTCAAATAAATGCTATTATTTTGAACTTTCTATTCATCAGTGAATACTGAAAAGGGGTTTCTACAAAAATATTAAGCAGCGTAACTATTTTCAACACTGATGATTATGAGAATAATTGCGCACCAAATCAGCATATTAGAATGATTTCTGACAATGAATGCCTGAGTAATGGCTGCTGAAAATGCCAGCTTTGCACGGGAATACATTACATTTTGAAATGCTAAAATAGAATACAGATATTTTATGGTGATATTTCACAGTATTACTGTATTTTTGATCAAATAAATGCAGCATTAGTGAGCATAAGTGACTTATTTAAAAAAAAAAATCTTACAGACCCCAAACTTTTGCTTGGTAATGTGTATTTTGGTTACTCTTTCGTGCACTGAGAAACCCTAATGTTGTGTTCTCAGAAATACTGCAAAGGCCAGCTACCTTAGTAATGACACTGTTAAATGTCAACCTTTCCAAGTAACTGTATTTTCTTGAATATTGATGATTGTTACCGCTACGGAGTATGTAGAACAGCAAGGATTCACAACACATCAGCATGTGCATACTTGCATGAAGTAGCTTCTGGCTTCAGTTCGGATTAGTTCTTTAAACAATTGAGGAAGCCAAAACAAACGAGAATGCCTTTTATGTCTTGTAATGTCTTTTGTGTGCAGTGTTTACTTGTTAACTACTTGACTTGTACTGTTTACTCTGGTAATGGCATGTAAACAATTTTTGTAGCTTATTCAGAGCATTTCTCTCCAGCACATTCTCTCTAACTCGCTCTCTTACTCAATCTCTTTTCCAGATGGATGAGGCAATGGCTTCCATGCTGGCTGACTTTGTTGACTGTCCACCAGATGATGACGATCACGGTGCCTCCCAATCTCAGTCCTAACATGACCAAAGGTCTCATTCACTCAATTGTCACATCAAAGGAGCTTTCTAATGAATAGTGAGATCCTGAAAGGTCCCTCATAGTCATATTTGACTGATACTGTTGCCTCAAACTCTGCTGTCATTGCACTAGAACAGCTCCAGATTGGTTTCTTTGATGAAAGAATTTGAGGTTTTCAGGTTAAAAGAAACCATTGATAATGTTAAAGACTGCAAAAACCGTTCACAAGTTGAGAATAATAGTTTTAGGTGGTCATGATTGGTATTTTTCTTTTTCTGGCAGCTTAATGCAAGTATGATGTATGGAAGCCTTTTCCACAACTGAATTAAAAAGAAAAAAAGCTAATTGCGACTTTTTATCTCACAATTCTGACTTTTTTTTTCTCAGAATTGCGTGATATAAACTCAAAATTGCGAGTTATAAAGTCAGAATTGCGAGATAAAAACTCGCAATTCTGACTTTTTTTCTCAGAATTGCGACTATATCTCTCAATTATGACTTTTTAACTCGCAATTGCGAGTTTGTATCATGCAATTCTGAGAAAAAAAGTCAGAATTGTGAGAAGTCGCAATTACCTCTTTTATTTTTTATTCAGTGGCGGAAACAGGCTTCCATAATGATACTGTAGTCGCAAGTATTCAAAAGTGCTTTTGTCAGTTGGACAATGAGTAATGTGTTTTGTGGCCTCTTTTTTTTTGTAATATCATTTGTGCACGTAACACGTATTCTTGGCATTGTGTTTAAAAAAAATCATGCAATAAAGTGGATCTGTTATGGCATTTTTTTTTCATGGATTCTGTAGAAATTAGATGGTATCCTTGCTATTTTTTAGGAGAAGTAGATTTAACCACGGTTTGAATGAAATCAACATGTTGTAATGTGGAACTGATATTGAGTGTTCTCCAAAACAATATTACAAAACAGCTGCTTGGTGTGAGACGTCCACTAAACGGTGAACCCTGCAGACATGGCATGCAAAACAAGGCCACAGGATTGCACTCATTATCCTATAGAAATTAATTTCCTGAACTCTGGTCCTGCTTCTCCCTGACTTCCTAAGTGTTTTTTTGGTGTTTCAGTATATTAAATTGTTCCTTTTAACAGTTCTCATTTGAAAGGACGGTGTGTTTAGATAAAGCGCAGTTCTCCGCATATATCAACAGGACACAAATATCAGAAGTCAGAGATCATCACGTGTTTAATGATGATGTGATACGATACCACAGCGTTCCTCTGTAATATCTCTTTTGCAAAAATGCATTAGCTAAGCATATAAAGTTCATATATATCACCGTCTTGAATGTGGTTTCATTTTCAAGATATGTTTGCTTTGTGTGTGTGTGTAGCCTACTTTATGAGGTTAAATGTTCATCTACACAGCTTTAAGTTTCTGCACAACTGTTCAGAAGTTTTGGGGTTGGTAAGATTTTTTTTGTCTCGCATTTATTTGATGAATAATACTGTAAAATAATATTTAAAGTGTAATTTATGCCTATGATGAAGCTGAATTTAGCAGTTGTTTATTCAGTGTCACAAGATCCTTCAGAAATCATTCTAATATGCTGATTTGGTGATGAAGTAACATTTATCATCCATGTTGAAAACAATTTTGCCACAATGTATTTGTGGAAGCCGCGTGATACATTTTTTTGTTCAGAATGAATGGATGAATCTTTGATAAAGTAAAAAAAAACAGCATTTGTTTGAAATAGAAATCTTTTGTAACATGCTTTCTTGCTGTTGTTTGACCCCACACTTTTGAACAGTAGTGTACATCAGCCTGCCTTAAAATAACACCAGAGGACAGCTAGCAGACACGGGTCCGTGCTTACATGTACTTCCTCAACACCAAATACATTTTGCATATATTTCAGCCTTCTGCCAACACTAAAATACCATTATAAGTGTGTACATGCTGGACCGTGAAGTTTTGAAACGTTTTATTTTGTACTTTTAATTCCCATATTAATATATATTCAGGATCAAAACTGAGACGATTACATAATGTGAAACAGACCACTGGAAAAATAAGCGAAACTTCTTAGTCAGAATCCAGGGGCCTCATTTATAAAACGTGCGTACGCACAGATTTGATCGTAGAGTGTGCGTACGCAAAAATCCACGCCAACGTTCATATTTATAAAAACGCTCTTTGACTTGGGAAAGAGCTTAGCGCCACATCAGGGTCTGAGCAGACGGACACACTTTTGTTTGCCCGAGTTTTGGAAATATAAGCCATTCTTGCCACTTGTAAAAGTTTTGGACATTGTCAGGTGCTCTTTTATAAGGCAATGACATTAATTAGATATCGTTTACAAGGCAGAGATCTGAAACTGTTCAGCTGCGCACAATTTCAAGATCATTGCAATTTATAGATTTCACATCTAAAAGTTTGTTCTATGAATCACACGTACGCACTTTGAGAAATGATCGTGAAATCAAATTTAGGATGCTTTCTACGCAGTATTTTATAAATGAGGCCCCTGGTATTTGCCAGTGCCCTGTTAAAAAGGGAAAGTATTGCTTGTAATTCCTCACAGAACGGCCGCCTTTAGATATAAACTCTTTGTAGTGACAAACTAACACTATATGACCTCTTGACTGAAGGGTTGTTAGAAGCCTGGTTGAAATGTGATTGTGCCGTCTGAGATGTACAGTTCATGTTACTGTGAAAGTTTCATATAGGCTTCAAGTGGAGTACAAAAATATTCTTATTTTTAACTTTGTGGTTTTTCTGTGAGCTTCCCACTTCCTTGACGCGGATAGCAAAGAAAAAATGAATAAACAAATGAGGAGGTTGAAATATCAGCCCATAGAGGACTATGACGAAAAGGGCTAAAGAGGTGGGAGAGGGGGAAGGGATGGAAAGGAGGTATGAGGGAGGAGGGAGGAGGAGACCAGTAGAGACAGGACATTTCAAAGCAAATATCTGCCTGATTCAGTCAGTGAAACTAGAGGGTCAGTGAACAGCCAGTTTCTGGCATGAAAGAAGGAAATTAGAGTCAGTTGAGAAAAGAGGCAATAGAAACTACATCAGAGGAGCATAACAAAGATCCGATTTTCACCACCGCACTTTTCCACAGAGAAGAGGTAACTTTTTGCCCAACTATTCTTTAGATTCTTCTCTCAATTTATTGTACTGGAACATATTTCAATGAGTTTCTAATGTTCTAATCTAGTGTTTGGTGAAACACACTGGTAAAAACTCTATGAACCACTGTCAAATGGAATAACTAGTCTAGGCACGTCTTTAGGCTAGTTTAAGTCCTTCAAGGCATGATGGTCAAAATATGACACTTCTGTCTGTATCTAAGCTTTTAGGCTATGCATGTGTGTCTGTGCGCTATATGCAAAACTATTTCTATGCACCTGTACAGAGTGCAACATCAGTGTTTTATTAGCAGGCGTAACGGAAATGAGCTTGCTCTTAAAAATATCTTGGTGAAACCAATCTGATATTGATCTAAAGTTTTTCTAGCTGGGTGGCTGTAGGTTAAAGATGAGCATGCTTGATTGATTTGACAGCTTCTTCACACTCTGTATATACAGGAAATAATGATAAACTAGAAAAGCATGAGTAAACATGACTCTACAACAGCAACATCTAATTAAACTCTTTCCCGCTTACTAATACATTTTTAACATTTAAAGTTGTATTGCTTGACATTAGTTGATGTATTATAAACAAACATAAATTAACACTGAACAATAGCATATTTTAAATTAATATGAACCTAGATTATTAAATGCTGTAAATTATGCATCAACTAATATTAAACCTTATTATAAAATGTTCCCTTCAATTTCTCTTTACTATACTGTACTGTCTTAATTTTTCTACTGTAAGTACCACATCCACAATGCACTAGCTTGAATTGTATTGTATTTGTATTTGTATTGTTACAACAGGGGAAGCTCACTAGATCAAATTGCGCTTAAGTGTCTACCTGCACTTGAATCTTTTAATACATTTGATAATACATTGAGGGTTTTCATTTTTTTACGAAGCCCTATGCTGATTTGTTTGTAGGTGTGTCTTGGTTTCATGTTTAAAATTAATCACATCTATTATTCTGTGAAAACGGATGATATAGCCCTGGGGAGATCATTCTTGTGCAAGAAATCCTTTTCCAGCCATTCTTGTTTTCCACTTTCACTTCCACCATACATTGCTCGCTTTTGTAATCGCCCAGTGCAGACATAAACTGATTGCACAATACTGTGAGGAAACAGACTAACATCTGTTAGACATTTCATGTGACTGCAAAAATAATTAAGCATCTGAGACTGCTCTGAGACTATGACTGAAACGGTGAAAATATACTACAGTTTGATCAGCATTTGTATGTGCATGAGTGCAGATGGAGTACAAAGTGACAGTGGCCACCGGGACCTCAGAATATTCGGGAACCAACAACTATATATACGTGACTCTGGTTGGAGAGAGAGGAGAGAGTGAGAGAACCGTGCTGGACAATCCAGGCCTAGACTTCTGCAGAGGAGCGGTGAGTAAATATGCTTGTGTGCTTATGAAAACTGTTAAATCTATTAAATATATGTATTCCTTTTTCTTCCGTCAAGTGCAGTAGAGTAGATATTTTTTTAAATGTAAAATTATTTTAAATAGTATAAGTAAAGCATTTACCATCCTATTTTACAACAATGCCAATGACAAATGATCATAAAGTTATTGAAAATAATTACATTTCCATTAAAGTAAGAAAAAAAATCTTTAAAAAGATTTTGAAATCATTCATCTTCGGAACACAAATTAAGATATTTTTGATGAAATCCAAGCGCCTTCTGACCCCCAAAAGTATCATAAGAAAGCATTAAAGCTTTTGGTAACGGCAGCCCTGAACAATGCTTATCAGAGGACAGAAGGACAGAGTTATTTCACAATAAACAAACTGAAATTGTAGCCTACATAATTTGTGCAATTACAGTTATTTAAATTGAACGTTGAAATATATAAGGCATATTGAATGTTAAAATGCATTTTAAACAAAGTTAAGTGCTTATTATTACCCATTTTACTCGTAGTAATTTAATAATTTAATACATTTGATCATTTAAAAGTTTAGTGCAGAAGTATCGAATCGGTATCGATATCGACGATGCTGCCTTGAAAAATATCGGTATCGTATCGAAAACAAAATAAGTGGTATGGCCCATCCCTAGTAAGAGCATTACATTTCCGACGAGTGCTTGCGGTGTTCGGCCAATCACAATGCACTGGGTCAGCTGGCCAATCAGAGCAGACTGCGCTTGTCGGAAGGAGGGGCTTTGTTTGAGAGCGTTTGAGAGAGGCGGGGCATAGAGGACTTACAATAATGTACAGTATTCGAAAAATAATGTGTTTTTTGAACATTAAAGCATGTCAACATATTCTGTTACACCAAATACACAAAATAATGATCTTTAAAAAAGCATCATATGACCCCTTTAGTATGTGTTCCGAAGGTTAACGAAGGTCTTAGGAGTTTGGAATGACATGTTGATGAGTAGTTAATGGTCTAAATGTACAAAATGTGAAATGAGCAATACTGGTTAATAGTGAATTAAAACATCTCTAATATCGAAATATATTCCCATGATTTTATAGGTGGATGATTACACAGTTAAAAGTGCTGCTGATTTGGGTCCCCTGATACTGGTGCGCCTGGAGAAGCAGAAGTACTGGGTGGAGGATAACTGGTTCTGCCGTTATGTGAAAGTCAGTGTACCTGGAGAAAGATGCAGCTATACTTTTCCCTGTTACCGTTGGCTAGTGGGAGATAAAGTGGTAGTAGAGCTCAGAGAAGGCACAGGTCAGTTATATTGAACTGCACTTGCAGTAACAACTAAGATTTAAGATCAAGATGAAACAGCATTAATACAAAACACAACTCTGGTTCCTTTTTCTTTCATAGCCAAAAAGATCAGTGATGACACCTTGCCACTGGAGATATCTCACAGAACAGCAGAGCTTCTGGAGAGGCAGAAAATATACAGGTCTTCATGGAGCTTGCATACACTGAACTTATTACTGCATTACTGCAGTGTACTTCTCACAAATCCCTGTTGAACTCCGTGTCTCACCTATCAGATGGCTTGCATGGGCCTCCGGCATTCCAAAATGCATTGATGCCAAGTCAGAGGCTGATCTCCCCCAGGACGTTCGCTTTGACAACGAAAAGCGCAGTGACTTTGTGGGATCCCTTCACTATGCGTGAGTAAAAATGCAGTACAGATTTTGCTGTGCACGTGTGACTTGATATTTTAAGGTCCATAAATTGGTGTATTCCCCTATGTATCATTGTATCATTTAAAGGGGTCATATGATGCAATTTCAAATTTTCCTTTCTCTTTGGAGTGTTACAAGCTGTTCGTGCATAGATAAGATCCCTAAAGTTGCAAAGACATGATATATATGAGATATTCTTTATAAAAGTTAAGACTGGTCCACGCCCTCCTAAAACACCTCGTTTAAACACGCCCCCACATGTCTACGTCACGATGTGGGAAGATTTGCATAACACTGCCCAAATGTAGAAAGAAGGCGTAACTTTTATTCTCGCTGTAGTATTGTTGTTGCCGCCGCCGCCATGTCGTAGAGATGCTGTATGTTTCGTTGTGAAAGCAAAACTACTTTGTTTGGCCTTCCAAAAGAGGACGATATCCGCTTTGTCATGCTTCGAGCTGATCCGTGCTGGTCGCTGAGGAAATACATCAACTTCGCGCTGTGGATCGCCAGATCGGCTTTCACCGTGAATGAAGCGGAGTCCAGCCCGGGATCGTCACATGTGGTTGCCGCAAGCCCGCCCGCCCGCTGGCCTCTGCTCACTCTAGCCCGCCATGTGTGACGTTGTGTGTTTCGTTGTGAAAACGAAACTGTTTGGTCTTCCAAAAGAGGACACGACTAGAAATCAGTGGTTAAGTTGTATTTACAACACTGTTCCAGAACAGTTCAACCCAAATATTCAGATGTGTGCAGCGCATTTTATAGAGGACTGTTTCCTGCTCCTGGTAGAGTGGACTACAATGCCGGCTGTTCTGACTCACAGTCTGTAAGTACGTTTTTTATATTTAAAGAATTTGCCACTGACGATTCAAACGCAAGTTTTTTGAGCAGTGTAAAGTAGCGCTTGTAGTTTGTCATTTCTCCGATCACAAATGCAGACATGATTTTATGTTTAGCCATGCAACGCGTAAAAAAAGACAGTATAAGTCATTATAATCCGTAATTATGTCCCCACTGGATGCAACAAATGCCTCCTTTATAATGTTTTTGTCTATTCGCTCCGGCCGGGACACGGCATCACAGTATGGTAAGGGGCGTAACATTTCCGTCACACGCTTGAGATATTCGGCCAATCACAACGCACTGGTTAGCTGGCCAATCAGAGCACACCTCGCTTTTCAGACCAATGAGCTTTTTAAAAATCGAGCGTTTCAGAAAGGCGGGGCATAGAGGAGAAACAATAATGTACAGTATGTGGAAAATGTGTTTTTTGAACCTTAAACTGCATAAACACATTTCATTACACCAAATACACAAAAGAATGTTCTTTTTAGCAACATCATATGACCCCTTTAATTACTATTCCATTAATCTAATCACGAATCCACTTGTACACCGTTCACTTCTCAGGCTTTTGGAGCTCTCTCTGAAAAAACTGGCAATCAAGTTCGGAAAGTCCTGGAATGACCTGGACGACTTCAAAAGGATCTTCTGGAAGCTAAGAAGTCCCATAGCTGGTAACAGTCACTTAATCTGTCCCTGTTGTTTTCTTTCTTTCTTTCTTAGTTTAGTTACCAGAAAATATGCATTTCATGTAATTACTTCATTCTCGGAAAGCTCTCTTCCCAGAAAATACCATTCTGTAACATGTATATGCAACCCTTTAGCTGTGTAGGAGACCTATATCACAAATGAATGGCATTTCACAATGCCATGTCAAAATTCCACATTTATTCCCAGCCTTGAATAGCAGATGTTCACACTGCACTTAACCCTATATGATTTATACTGCCGCTTCACAAATTTTTAACTCTCGATTATGAAAGCTCATAATGCAGCTAACGTTGAAGCGGTGCTAAACAGTGTTGGGAAGGTTACATTGGTTACACAACATATTTATGTGGATCGCCAGATCGGCTTTCACCGTGAATGAAGCGGAGTCCAGCCCGGGATCGTCACATGTGGTTGCCGCAAGCCCGCCCGCCCGCTGGCCTCTGCTCACTCTAGCCCGCCATGTGTGACGTTGTGTGTTTCGTTGTGAAAACGAAACTGTTTGGTCTTCCAAAAGAGGACACGACTAGAAATCAGTGGTTAAGTTGTATTTACAACACTGTTCCAGAACAGTTCAACCCAAATATTCAGATGTGTGCAGCGCATTTTATAGAGGACTGTTTCCTGATCCTGGTAGAGTGGACTACAATGCCGGCTGTTCTGACTCACAGTC
Source organism: Sinocyclocheilus grahami (assembly GCF_001515645.1). Lineage (NCBI taxonomy): Eukaryota > Metazoa > Chordata > Actinopteri > Cypriniformes > Cyprinidae > Sinocyclocheilus > Sinocyclocheilus grahami. The sequence goes on along the minus strand of NW_015505189.1, from coordinate 2,890,560 downwards.
TGTAAGTACGTTTTTTATATTTAAAGAATTTGCCACTGACGATTCAAACGCAAGTTTTTTGAGCAGTGTAAAGTAGCGCTTGTAGTTTGTCATTTCTCCGATCACAAATGCAGACATGATTTTATGTTTAGCCATGCAACGCGTAAAAAAAGACAGTATAAGTCATTATAATCCGTAATTATGTCCCCACTGGATGCAACAAATGCCTCCTTTATAATGTTTTTGTCTATTCGCTCCGGCCGGGACACGGCATCACAGTATGGTAAGGGGCGTAACATTTCCGTCACACGCTTGAGATATTCGGCCAATCACAACGCACTGGTTAGCTGGCCAATCAGAGCACACCTCGCTTTTCAGACCAATGAGCTTTTTAAAAATCGAGCGTTTCAGAAAGGCGGGGCATAGAGGAGAAACAATAATGTACAGTATGTGGAAAATGTGTTTTTTGAACCTTAAACTGCATAAACACATTTCATTACACCAAATACACAAAAGAATGTTCTTTTTAGCAACATCATATGACCCCTTTAATTACTATTCCATTAATCTAATCACGAATCCACTTGTACACCGTTCACTTCTCAGGCTTTTGGAGCTCTCTCTGAAAAAACTGGCAATCAAGTTCGGAAAGTCCTGGAATGACCTGGACGACTTCAAAAGGATCTTCTGGAAGCTAAGAAGTCCCATAGCTGGTAACAGTCACTTAATCTGTCCCTGTTGTTTTCTTTCTTTCTTTCTTAGTTTAGTTACCAGAAAATATGCATTTCATGTAATTACTTCATTCTCGGAAAGCTCTCTTCCCAGAAAATACCATTCTGTAACATGTATGTGCAACCCTTTAGCTATGTGTAGGAGACCTATATCACAAATGAATGGCATTTCACAATGCCATGTCAAAATTCCACATTTATTCCCAGCCTTGAATAGCAGATGTTCACACTGCACTTAACCCTATATGATTTATACTGCCGCTTCACAAATTTTTAACTCTCGATTATGAAAGCTCATAATGCAGCTAACGTTGAAGCGGTGCTAAACAGTGTTGGGAAGGTTACATTGGTTACACAACATATTTAAAAATACCATAGCGGACATTTCCACAGACAGAAGAGCAGTTATCAAAGCAAGAGGCGGTGGCGTGTTTGTCGTGAGCTATTTTTTGCCGACTTTATTTACCTCATAAATATGCAAATCAGAACGTTATCCAGCATTTACACAAGCATTGCTTAGCACGCAGGGCACCTAAAAATGTAGTGTGGAATTTTGAAACCTGTTGCAGCTGTTTATCAATTGATTTTGTTTATTGGTTGGTTTAAAATGATCATTGCTGAATCAACCATCACATTATAATACTTAAAATAAGATCAAGCATGGCCTATGTAATAGACCCCTTATGTAACTGTGACAAGGCAAAAATCTTTCCGAAAAGGAACATACAGAAAGTTACCAATGTCATTAAATGAATAACATGAATTTGTGATCAATATTTTGTTCAGAATACACCATGAAGCACTGGAAAGAAGACTGTTTTTTTGGTTACCAGTTCCTCAACGGCTCAAACCCAAGAATGATTACCAGGTGCAAGGAGCTGCCCTCGAACTTCCTTGTCACGGGAGACATGGTGCAGTCTTCTCTTATACCTACAACCACTTTGAAGGAAGAACTCAAGGTGAGAGTTTAGTGTTTATTTTCTTAAATACAATGGATTATTGGAACAGTGGACCTGATTATGTTTCGTTGTCTCTCCTACTAAAGAAAGGAAATATATTCCTGGTTGATCATGCAATAATGGATGGGATTCCTGCCAATGTAATCAGAGACCAGGTGCAGCACATAGCTGCCCCGCTTTGCTTACTATATGAACATCCTGAGAAAGGTCTCATTCCCATCGCCATACAGGTAAAACTTGCTGACTCACATATATTCGGAAACATAAACTAGGATGAATCTACAGCAGGGTTTTCCAAATCTTACTCCTGCCTCCATCTGCCGAAAATGTTTATGTTTGTGTTTTTTACCAAAAAGAAGAGACTTTTTTTTTTTTTTTTTTAGAGAAATACATTTGAATTAAAGACAAAGTATCAAAACATGAATTTTGCAGATAGGGTATTAATGTAACAATCATAGTAACATTACAGGAACCTATTCAGAAATGAACTGTCAAACACTGATGTAAAAAATCTGAAATGTCTGATTGTTCTTCTCCCTTCCTTTCAGCTTGAACAGAAACCTGATAAGGACACACCCGTATTTCTACCTAGCGATCCACCTCTGGCCTGGTTATTGGCAAAGATGTGGGTTCGTCACTCTGAGTTCCAGGTCTTTCAGTTGTTATCACATCTGTTACGCACACACTTGGTGGTAGAAGTGATCTGTGTGGCCACACTGCGACAGCTGCCTGCTGTTCACCCTATATATAAGGTTAGAGGAAATCTACAGGAAGTGCTTTTTAGGAAAGATACATTTGCATGTTTGAAGTTAGATAATCACCGATGCATCAAAATCGCTAGTCGTTCATTAAATTATCCAGCTGTGTTGTATGTTAAGACTCTTCTTCACTTTTTCTTTCTGTCACTTTTTCTCTCATTGCAGCTCTTGGCTCCACACCTGAGGTATACACTTGAGATTAACTGTCGTGGCAGAACACAGCTGATCTCCCCAGATGGCATCTTCAAAAGGGTGAGCATCTGTACATTGCAGATAGGGTATTAATGTAACAATCATAGTAACATTACAGGAACCTATTCAGAAATGAACTGTCAAACACTGATGTAAAAAATCTGAAATGTCTGATTGTTCTTCTCCCTTCCTTTCAGCTTGAACAGAAACCTGATAAGGACACACCCGTATTTCTACCTAGCGATCCACCTCTGGCCTGGTTATTGGCAAAGATGTGGGTTCGTCACTCTGAGTTCCAGGTCTTTCAGTTGTTATCACATCTGTTACGCACACACTTGGTGGTAGAAGTGATCTGTGTGGCCACACTGCGACAGCTGCCTGCTGTTCACCCTATATATAAGGTTAGAGGAAGTCTACAGGAAGTGCTTTTTAGGAAAGATACATTTGCATGTTTGAAGTTAGATAATCACTGATGCATCAAAATCGCTAGTCGTTCATTAAATTATCCAGCTGTGCTGTATGTTAAGACTCTTCTTCACTTTTTCTTTCTGTCACTTTTTCTCTCATTGCAGCTCTTGGCTCCACACCTGAGGTATACACTTGAGATTAACTGTCGTGGCAGAACACAGCTGATCTCCCCAGATGGCATCTTCAAAAGGGTGAGCATCTGTACACAATGTAGTTTGCTAGTGGACAGCTCAGAATATGAACCCTTCAGATCAAAGCCTGCCGCCAAAATAATGTTCAGGACCTCTACAATAATCTTATTTGTGAGTGTGATTTCACCAAGTGCAACATGTTCCTGGATCAACATCCTTGTTGATCCTGGAACAACATTCCAATCAACCAATCAGAATTGAGGGATAACTTTTCAGGAAATATCTGTTTTAGGCTTACGATCAGGGTTAGGTGCTTCTACACCCTTGTTAATCAGCTATCATTTCCCTCTGATTTTAGGAATAAATTATGGGTAGGGTTAGGTTTAGGGTGGGTTTAGTCTATATTTTTGGACAGTAATGTTGATCTAGGATCAACAAAAGATGTTGATCCAGGAACATGTCTTACTTGGCAAAATCACGGCGACCAGATTTTTAGTGGTCCGGGTTCTTATCACCCCCCTGAAACTAGCCAACCACAGACGACATAACTAGTGTATTTTTAATTCACTCAGTTGGTCATAAATGTCAAAAATTGTGTTTTTCAGGTGGTATCAACAGGTGGAGATGGACTCTTGATTCTGGCACAGAGGGAGTATGAAGTTTTAACCTATCGCTCCCTCCAGCCCAAATTTGACTTCTTGGACAGAGGAGTTACTAAACTAAGAAACTATTTCTACAGGGACCATTCTCTGATGCTGTGGGATGTCATTCAAAAGTAATTTATTTAAATAGGATTTCTTTATTCAGTGCTTTTAATTCTTATGACTGTAGATGTACTATGGGCATAATTCTTTGAGACGTTTGCATGTGAATGAAGCAGTGCATATAATTATAAAACTCTTGTATTATCAGACCTATTTCTTTAAGCACTCTTTTTCCACTCTTAGTTTTGTTTCAGGAATAGTTTCCCTGTACTACAAGAGTGATCGTGAAGTTGAACAGGACTCAGAAATTCAGGCGTGGATTAATGAGGTGGCTGTGGAGGGCTTTGTGGATGTGCCACATTTTGGTAAGATATGAATACATGACTGCATCATTGGACTCACAAATGTCCTGTAGTGGATGAAGAATATATTTAGAACCCTGTGCAGTGTATTTATTTAGGCTTGACAATATACACTACAGTTCGAAAGTTTGTGGTCAGTACCATGTTTTTAAAAGAAATTAATACTTTTATTTGGGAGGATGCATTAAATTGAACAAACGTGACAGTAAAGACATTTCAGATGTTATAAATGATTTCTGTTTCAAATAAATGCTGTCCTTTTGAAATTGTATTTAATGCATCTTGGTTGCCACAAAAATATTGAGCAGTACAGCTGTTTTCAAAATTGATAATAATAAGTGTTTTATGTGACACTGAAGACTAGAGTAATGTTTGCTGAAAATTCAACTTTGCCATCACAAGAATGAATAACATTTAAATATATATTAAGATAGAAAACAGTTATTTTGAAATTGCAATAATATTTCACAATATTACTGTATTTTTGATCAATTAAGTGCAGTATAAGGGACTAATTTGGTGAGAACAGGAGACTTTTTAAAATAAATCTTACCGACCTCAAATTTTTGGACGGTAATATAAATCATCCTATACAATCATACCAAATACAGGTCACCAGTATTGAATTTTAAAAATGTCAAAAGACATCAGGGGGATGTATATGCACATTATACATGCCAGATACACCATTAAGTCAAGATAAAACAGGAAAAGGAAGTAATAAAGAACATAAAGGATAAGAATATAGTGCCCCCATGTGGTCATTAGAGGAAGAAACTTGCCCTTAGTATGGGTCTAATCACAATGAACTACATGAGCTAAATAAATGGCACTTGAAATTAGGAGTAATTGTTTGTTTCTTGCATGTCAGGCCTAGCTAGTGAGCTGAAGACAAAAGAAGAACTCATCACACTGTTAAGCGTGGTAATCTTTACCAGCACAGCACAACATGCTGCCACCAATAATGGACAGGTAACTAACACATCACATCTTATCAAATATAAAAACCTACTTTTTCTACACTATATTGAATGCAGGTTACCAGAAACACTATCATTTACATGAAGTGTGTTACCTAAGGGTTAAAAATCATTACATAGCTTTATTGTGATCACTGTTGATCTTCGTCTCTGTACTGTAGTTTGATTGGTGTGCATGGGTACCCAATACGCCCTGCACCATGCGGCACCCTCCACCAACAGATAAGGATGCTGTCACCATGGACCTGATCATGGACACACTCCCCGATATCAGCCAGTCCTGTGTGCAAATGGCCATCACATGGCATTTGGGCAGAGCACAGCCGGATGCAGTGAGTCAATAGCACAGGCTGTCACAACTTTTACATTATTTATGGTCATATAAATTACAGTATAATCCATATAAGTAACATCAGACTATATCCATCCAAAAGAAATGTCTTTCCATGAAGCATTAAAATTTAGCCTTTAATAAAGTATCACAATGATGACTTCAACAATTCTGTTTCCTCTTTTCTTCAGATTCCAATGGGCCAGTATGTGGAACAGTACTTTACTGAGCCTGCTGCTTTGAAAGTGATTGATAAATTCAGAAAGGAGCTGAAAGAACTGGAGGAGCATATAATAGCTCAGAATGAGGGACTAGAACTGCAGTACCTTTATCTGTGTCCAAGCCGCATGGAAAATAGCATCACCATTTAGAGAAAACACTCATTCTACATTTATGAGTATAATTATGTGTCTGTGAACATTTTCGTGCGTAGGTCAGCTAAATCGTAAAATTAGCACACATTCAAATAACACCCAAAGTACCTTTCTTAGCTATAGCTGAGGCTAATTCCTTTCTACGGAACGGCATCCCTGACACCAGAAATACTGTGACATAATTATGTAATTAATTTAGTATGTAACATTTTTTAAAAGAATCAGGGCATTAAGCTTTTTTACATTCAATTTTGTTAACAGTATTTATTTTTACTTTTGAAAATAATAAAACCTAAAAATAAAAGTCTTTTTAAACTTTATTTCATAAGGCACTGTTTGGATGGTACCGAATTGTTTTCTGTGGATTTTTACTAACCACCGTATTCTTTAATAAATGTGGTAAGCTTCATAAAATGCACTTCATATATGCTACATGTATATAGTAAACATTTTTCCCAGATGAAGACAATGAAACATGCATTACTGTTATACTTTTACCTAACAGCTATATGAAAAAACATGCTTTGTACATTCCATAGCAAATAAAGTCGGTTTCATTTTTTTATATCGATTGTTTAATACCATTTAAAACCTTCAGTAGTTAAAGTTTTGAAAGTCTCCAGTTGTAAAAAAATCTAAATCTAAAAAAATGGTCTGTAATTTTAGAACCATGTTTACGGAGACCAGGTCTACACTCCTATAGTGACAAATTGCATAGGCAAAATCATTTTCAGTCATTTATTGTGAAAACAGAACCAATGTGACCATGTGAAATTCCATTGAACATGTACTTAATGAGACTGTATATTTGAGAGGTGTGTTAAGTATAAATAAAATCACAATTAAATCATTTATCGGCAGTGTTTGGTAGGTCCACAGATCAAAATAGCACTATAGAAGGTAAAGTAATGAAGTACCACATAATAATAATGGGCAGGAGCACACATCTTATATTTGATAGGCTTCAAGATAGAAAGGCAATAAAGAAAATCACAGTAAAATGCATTATCCTATTCCATCCAATTATCTACATTCATTTAAGAGTCATTTTAAGGCACATGGAGCATTATTACATACAAACACAAGGGAATTTAGAGGTAGAGTAATACTCCAATCACTAGGTGGTACTAATGCACTAGATATTCCTTGCGCTTGTTCAGGCGAACCTGACAAAATGACAAGAATCCTATGCCTACATAGAGTACTGCTGCAATGAAGCAATTGTATCCAACTTGGTTGTACAATTTATAGATGTTTTGCAGTGCTTCCCCCCTGAAATGAGAGGAGAGAAAAGAATCGTGTTTGAAAACAGCCTAAACACCTTTAACAGGACTGGACTACACTTTTGGACAGACTGAGGGGGGAAAAACAGTCATGAAGTCTTGTGAATACACGTGACATTCCCTATGCTAGACAGACTTATTTTCCAGCGTAACTAAATGAGTAAATGGCAAAAGGAACTGACTTGAAGTCTTCCTCCGTGAAAGGTACATCCTCTATGAGCACAGCTGAATGTGTGGTGAAAAAAATCCCCAACATTGCCTAAGAGAAATAAGAAGGAAAATGTTGGTTATGGTGTAGGGCTGTACTTCTCCCTTCACTGGCACTGTCTGCTAGTTTTCATATTCAGTGTCCCCACACCTTTATGATTTTCACCCCCATGACTTTTCAAGTAGTTTGTAGTGACTGGATAATATCAACATTTTTATAATGACAGGCCTCACAAAGAGCAATTTCTAGCTAAATGAATAAATACTTTAGCTAAAATTATATTGACTAGACATTTCCATTACTTTTCCAGGCCTGCAAATCTAACTTTTATTCTTCCCTGATATTTCTAAGCTTTCCAGGACAATGGGAACTGTGCGTTATTGTTGACATTATGAGTGAAGGCAATTTATTTTACCAAAAAAGTAAGATATGCTTAATGTATTGTAATGACCTTTCAGCATGTATAAACCATGTATAGAAAACAGAAGAATAGTGACACGATAGAGAATATTTAACTTACCAGCATAACGACACCCCAAATGCTCAGGACCAGTCCACATGCTGCCAGTTTAGGACCGCAGAAAAGCAAAGAAGCCATTTCTATAACAGAAGCCCGTAGAGGACCGTTATTTGAACTTTTAGAAGTAACTTTCAAGTTGTTTTGGCCTCGGTAAGAGCGATGTCAACAGTCACGCGATTAAATCAGCTGACTTTAGAGGAAGCGGAAGTACAGTGACTCCCGACTCGAGCGCACAGTCATAAAGAGTTTGAAACAAACTTTAAGCAAATCAATAAGCACTTCATTAATATTCAGAGGGACTCGGCATAAAACCAAGAAGAAGAATATTCAGAGTTCTGTCTATTCACAACAATCTAGCTCTATTGCAGTCATCTTCTGCTTGGTTTATTAGACCAAATAAACTGATCAAATATAACACCAGCGACCTGATTGTTTTGAGCATTGAAAGTTTATAGTCCTTGAATTATGAAGTTATTTAAAGGATGTTTTGTTTTCAGCCGAGCCTTAATCTAAATGTTCTTAAACACAAACCCTGCAGTTCACTGATGGTTAACGTACAGTTTTGCCGTAACAGATGAGGCATGTTTAGACTTGTTGACATTTGACACCTAAACCCAAGCGGTTTTCTTTTCATGTTAGCAACAAACATATTGTGCAACCATTTTTAGGAGTTATGGACAACATATTTTAAGGATTTATTCACTAATCTTTCGTAATAATAGCATACGTGACTGAAACTGGACACCTGAAGTGGTTACTTTTTTCACTCTTTGCTCATTCTCCTCCCTTCACGTTCTCTCCCCAGAACAAAACATCGCCGAATTCCTTTAGTTTTTGGCTGTCGGCGTTGAGAAATGTTTAAGGAACAAAATGTTGGATTGATTGAATAGATGAAAATCAATAGATGTAACCCTCTAAAGAACGTAGTGTAAGGAGCGGAAAAGAGATAGAACATTCATCTCCATGGATGAAAACGAGTGAAAGGGGATAACTTAGAGGAGGAGGAGGGCGATTAACGGGACAGCGCGGAGGATAACAAGTTGTAAAGTCCAAGAAAACTATGAAAATGTATGATTTTTGACAGCAGGGCATAGTTTGCAAACACATTCCACCAAAAAAGTAAGTATACCTCTAAAAACTAAGCAATACAGCAGTTTTTACGATGCATTGTGTCAGTGCAATGCGTGGCCAAACGTGATAGCACACGGCTACATCAACATACTTTTAAATAAGTGGAATGTATAAATTACGTAAAATACTGAAATATTTTCATGTTTATGATTTAAACCTAATTTCCAAACCAGTCAGTATTTGTTAAGAGTTGATGTTTTGGGATATTGCCGTTTCTGAGGTAATACAGAAGTATGGCCCCTCATGTTCTGGAACGTTTCTAGGAAAAAAAAAAAAAGATGAAATCATTTTCGTCCATATTCTGTGAAAGGCAAACAAACCCCAGACGTTGCATTACGAGCTGTTTTACTAAGTCAAATGTTACTAGTATCAATACACACTAGTGTCTAATATTTAGGGACTAGTGTTTGTTTTAGTAAAACTAAGAAAACTGAAGACATTGGTAACTATTTTGAATTATTAAAAGTTACAAGAATAAGTAGCCTACTAGTACTTAATAAACAAATACTAAAAACGGAATAGGTACCAGAATTAATTGAATACATGGTCTGTTGTGATATATGAACCACAGAACTCCATAGAATTGAATCACCTTTAGTACTAGTAGCAAATAAATAAAAGATAGTATGTACTAGGGTCTCATTGAATAATATTAGTGAAACTGAAAAAGGTACTAGACACTAAAGTACTGTATAGTATAATTAAAAAGTACTTTATAGTTCTGAGTACTATAAACAAACATAGATACAAGTTCATTTTAAAGAATACATGTTAAAACAGTTTGCCATATATGGGTTAGTTGGCTCTGATCTGATGATGCCAGTTTTTATTATTATTATTATTATTTTATTAAATATATTGTCTTCTTGATCCTCACTCTTATTCTGTCAGGGACCTTGAGAATGGATGGAGAAAAAGAAAAAGAGCTGGAGAGAGGAGATGAAAAAGAGAGTGATGAGACAGAGGAGGATGCAGAGGGGGCAGCCTTATTATGGCACGAGGGATACCCTGATGATGAACTGGGCTTACCCATCATGCACTGGGAGGATCTGAGTCTTCGTATTGCTGAACTTGAGAAGCAACAAGAAGAGCGGAGACAGAGGGAAAAGGTCTGAATGAAAGTAAAGATAGTAATGTGCCTTAAATGGTAAAAGATTAAAAAAAACAGATGACACTTTGTTTTGGGTTGACAAGAGCTACAGTTCTTTTGCTAGTACGAGTCCTTGACTATTTATTTACAATAACGGCTGCCATGGATTTATATAAAAAAAAAATAATTCTCTGCAGGACTTGGACAGGCTGACAGTAGACTGGCCAGAAATCAGAGGGCTGAGCAGTCACAGAGAGCCCTGTGAGGACATGGAGGACGAATGCAACAGTCGTCTGACTGCTCTGACATCAAGGTCACACAGATTTAATCAATCTCAATTTCCTTTCTTTCCACTTCTTCAGAATTTGAATAAAATCTATAGCAATTGTGCTTTATTATACTAGGCTTCAGAGCCAGATGAATCTACAGCTCTGCTTCATCAACAACAGTGAAAGTGAAGAGGAAGAAGAGGAAATGGAGGCAAAGAAAGAGGTCAAATAAATAGCAGTATTGCCATTTTCACTGTTAGTGGAAGTGGGTGGCAACATACTGTGATGTGAATAATGTGAACAACTTCAGTGGGTGTAGTGCTCAGATGGATCGAGATAAAAACATACAGTTTTGTTCATGTCTGTTTAATGATGAGATTTATACTTGGTAAGATTAATAATTGCTTTTGTTGCACTCTTTGCTACCTTTTCAGGTGGCAAAACAGTCTCGTAAGAGTGGCAGCAATCAGAGGTTAGAGAAGGAATGTGGTTCAAGCTCTGCATCGACAAAGAAAACCAAATCAAGAGGGTTCAAGAATGATGTCAGAGCTGCGCTGAGTGTACTCAGACATAAATTGAGATTGGAGCAAAAACAGGTTGGAACAGAGGACATATTCATGGTCTCGTGTCCTAAGTGTGTATTTCATTTTATGTATTTGTTAATTTCAAGAAGCACATCTATTCAAATAGTTAGGTATTAGTTTGTATTAGTTATGTAAATGCCATGTTCTGCACATTACCATTCAAATATTTAGGGTCAGTAAGATTTAAAAAAAATATAAATAAATAATGCTTTAATTCAGCAAGGATACGTGAAATTCACTGTTTTACTGCATGTTTGATCAAATAAATGCAGCCTTGGTGAGCATAAGAGATTTTACATTTTAAAAGTCTTACCGACCCTAAACTTTTGAATAGTTGTGTATATATATTCAAAGTCATAATTGCACTCCACTGACCCCCATCACAGACTATACCTCCCAGTGAGGCTGTCAGAGAAAGGAAGCACTATGAACGAAACGACTTAAAGAATTTCAGCTTGAAGGAGTTGAAAGCATTGAGGACCTCACTAAGCAAAGACATCCATGGTAAGCCAAAGTATTAACTGTTACATTACATTGATGATGTCTGTTGTGAATAAATAATCATATGTCTGTGTATGTTTGTAGACCTCAGTTCAGAGCTGGTGGGTCGACTTCTCACAAGGGACCAGCTAAGAACAGAGCAGGACGCCATGCTACTGGAGGTACAAGATATGACATCACTCTGATGCACAATCAAAAAAAAAAAGTATGTCCACTAAGGAACAAAATGACGGGACCCTTCCTTTACAAGACTGTCCATGAGCTGCCTGAACTAATTGACTTTACTGTGAAAAGCTACAGCACTCCATCATCACTTCGAAACCCTTTAAAGGTTTTTATAGTTTTTTTGACATTTTTAAGGCACCGATGAGGATTTAAAACGGCAGTTTACACTCTTACAGTTGCAAGATCAAACTGATAAAGCAACAAAGTGAGAAAAGGCCACATTCAAAGCAACAAAAGACCATTTTTTTGCTCAATATTACTCTAATTTGTTTAGTGGCAAAGCCAATTATGCCAAGCCTCACATGTTAAGACATGGCTCATTAAATGCTACAAAGTATGTGTGTGTACATACATTGCCAAGCAACTCTTAACTGGATTGTTTGTGTCACTGTTTGTGAAATACTTAAATATTATTTTGTGGAATAAAAGGGAACTCAAAAAGATTGTATATGTGTACTGTTTTGTTGTAATGTTATATTATTGCTCTTCTGTTGTGTGTGTCTGTGTGTATTTTGCCTAGCCAGAGTTTGTGTTGTCAAAAGGCCGGCTCAGCACTAATAGAGGAAAGAAGAAAGAGGGAGGGACAGATCATGGAGCAAGAGATGACCAAGGAGGGTTGGATTGAGAGAATGGTCAAAATAGTTCAAGAAACTGATGTGAAAGGGAAAGATTCAGGGCTGCATCCAAATCGTCTTTGATTTGCTCTTCTGTATTTTCTTCTTGATAGTCGAATTAGCTGTAATTGTTTTCAGTGTGGAAATAGAGGCATTCCTCAGGTTTTATTTATAGGCTACTGAGACTCTTAATTTTTCTAAAGAGAACTTTATTGCTCTACTAAAAAGGTAAGTGAAATATTTTTAACAGCTCGTGACCAGATGAAATAGCTGTTTTTCACTGTCCTTGCATAAGTCAATGCTGTTTTACAGTTTACACATATTTTGCTTTCCCAGAAAAATGTTAATATGTATCTTGCCTATAAATATTCTTGTGTTTTAGTCTCACTATTAAATAAGTTTACAGCTATGCATGGCAGTAAACTCTTGCAATATGTAGGCAATGTGAAGGGTTGTTTGCACTGTTTATGATGTCTGATTCCCCAAGTAAGGGCCGTGTTATGTATTTAGCCAAAGCAGACTACCTTAATGTCATTTAGTGACCTTCAGATACTGACTTATTTATTTACATAGTGTCTTATATGTCTGAGAATTGGTAGGCAATAAGCAATTCACCACAAGCTCAGTCAGCTGTGTGCTAACTTTACCGGGAGGTGGGGATAGCCATGACATCCATAGAATCCCAAAGGATGTTTAATGTGCAAATGGATCCAAAGGGAGTCTAGGCGTAGTTTGACAAAGGCTGACTTTAGGTTTCTAAAGCCGGCAATTACATATCGTTTATTTTTGTTTCGAGGAAGAGAGATGGGGTAGAGAGTTCTGACGTGAGGGATGGGGTAAGGGGTGGGTAAGATAGAATAGAACATAGAGGGGAAGTGTGGTTACTGTTTGATGGGTTAATGAAGTGAAAAGGGTCTGAATCAGCAGCATATATACCTATGCGCAAACAGTACCGGGGGTTGTGAAAGAGAAAGGGGGATGCGGGGAGGGCCTGTGTGGGATGACAACTGCTTTTATAGGTTTTGAAAAGCTGGTACATTTTGTGAATCCTAAAAGCAATGTATCTCTCTCTAAACTAGACCAGACGGAGGGGATAGCAGGAAATTCAAACCGATTTGTTTATTGGAGAAGACGTGGTTTCAGAGGCAAAAAATGGGAGGATGAAACAAGGACGCCCCCGAAGAATCCGATTAGGAATTAGCCGACAATGACGAGTGTGCCTACTGTTTTGTTTGAAACAGAGAAGGGGGCCGATGCCCAGCTTTCCTCCTCACATAATTCTTCAGTTACTGGCTCCTGCAATATTGACGAGTCCTACAAGTACATCTTCCTGCCCATTTGCTACTCCTTTACCTTTGTCTTCAGCATAACCCTTAACGTTGTAGTTCTCTACCGTTCCTTTCGACGCACCAGGCACTGGAATGCTTCCCTGATTTACATGGTGAACCTGGCCACGACAGACTTCATGTATGGTTTATCCCTGCCCTTTTTGGTGGCCAGTTATGTCATGCGGGACGACTGGGTGTTTGGAGACTTCATGTGCCGTCTAGTGCGATTCCTCTTCTACTTCAACCTCTACTGCAGCATCTTCTTCCTCACTTGTATCTCAGTGCACCGCTACCTGGGCATCTGCCACCCCATGAAGACCATCACCTTGGAGACCAAACGAGCAGTAAAGGGGACTTGCGTTTTGGTGTGGATTGCTGTTTTTGCACTAACATGCCCAATTTTTCGTTTTGCACAGACTCAGTATCTTCCACGTGATGGTAAGGGCTCGAGGGAGGAGGTATTCAATAATTGCTGGGACGACGCAATTGATAGAGAGTTCCATGATTACATCCCTTATGGGGTCACACTTCATTTCTTAGGGTTTTTTGTGCCATTTACCATCATTGCTTGGTGCTACTCGCAAGTAGTGTTAACAATATTTCGGACGCTGCACTCTCAACCTCCTCCTCAAAGAGTCAGAAGTGGGACGGGCTGTGAAAGTGTCGCAGGGATAGGGGGAGAGGGCATGTCAATCATCTTGGGGGCTCATTCGCCCTACGTCAACAGGCGGCGCAAGTCCATCAAGACCATCATTACTATCACTCTCCTCTTTGCCCTTTGCTTCTTCCCCTTCCATGTCACTCGCACCATTTTCCTACTGCTGAAAGTGACGAGTAGGGTGCAGTGCCACACCATGCGCATGGTTTCAATCTGTTATAAAATCACTCGGCCGCTGGATTCATTCAATGCGTGGCTGAATGCACTGCTTTATTTTCTTACTAAAGAGAAAAATGTGCCCTGCTGCCAAAAACCTGAACATGCCCAGCATGGCCTGCTATGGCCACTTAGAATGCTGGGAAAAGGAGAGGAAGAGGAGAATGAAGTTGAGGAGACAAGGAACCACAAGGACAACGGGTCAACAGATGAAAAGAATACATGCAGAGGTCTACTTTAAGGAATGACCATGTAAACATGTGACAGTGTAGATCATCAACAAGTGAAACTGGTGGACCTGCCTTTATATGGGATTCATTTGAAACAAATGTTTGTGATGTTTTTGTTATATTATGTATTTGTATAACTGTATTGTGTATTCACATTAAACATGGAGGATCTTGTCATTTTGTCTTATCAAGACCCCTTACAGATTGTTTTACTTGTTGATTGCTTGGATGGTTAATTAGTTATTGTGAAAAAAAAATTTGAATATTGATTTAGTGTAGGCCTATATTAATTGCAAAAACATATTTTAGAATAATAAACTAATTTATAGGGTGTCTCATGTTTGCAGTTGTTGGCATACCTCAGGGTGGACATATTTTGTGCAGGAACTATGTTTAGCGCTGTCATGGATTAATATGTCATGTTGTGAATAATTAAACTGTTCTAATAAACATTTTCTGAACCCGTTTAAATGAAAATCAAAATATGGCTGTGATCTTTTAAAATCACTATACATTATTAAGCACTATTCCAGATTTTTATGCCTTTGTGTGAGTACAGAATCTAAATTTGTTGTAGAATAAACTTCTTAAGGGTCGAGGTGTCGGCTTAGGCATCTTGTTCACATTATATTTCTTTTAAGAGTAAGAGGCAAAAGAACATTACACATTTTAGAAAATGCTGATCATTTCTACATACACGTCTGAATCGTTCATTCATTTAACATACTTACAATGACCTTTTTCCATGTTGTTAGAACGTGTCAGTCCAGCTATTTTATATATATATATAAATCCCCCTTTTCATACATTTATATTGTATATTACCATGAACCTCACTTTGTGTACTTTCTAAGTACACTGGACATGAGTACATCAATATACAGCACAAGCAACCTATACCCTTTGTCCTTCAGTCTTTCTCAAATAAGTTAAACCAGATGATCCACGAAAGACCTCAGCTACATAGACTGCTATTACTACTTGGTATTACATTGGTTAATGATAAGCTGTCCTGTTGCAAGATTTCCTGAACAAAAGGAGTCTGTATATATATATATATATATATATATATATATAAACATTTATATATGGCAGTAGTGGAAGAAGGCATGTTATAGATGAAATACCTTGTCAGCATAATAATGTAACACTTTTTGTTCTTCTAAGATTTCAGTATAACGTACTTTATATGATACAGATACAGGCAGGATGCACAGATCATGTATATTGAGTATCTCTCTGAAACAATGTTTAATTTATATATATATATATATATATGTATATATATATATATATATATATATATATATATAAACATTTATATATGGCAGTAGTGGAAGAAGGCATGTTATAGATGAAATACCTTGTCAGCATAATAATGTAACACTTTTTGTTCTTCTAAGATTTCAGTATAACGTACTTTATATGATACAGATACAGGCAGGATGCAC
This sequence comes from Sinocyclocheilus grahami, assembly GCF_001515645.1. Lineage (NCBI taxonomy): Eukaryota > Metazoa > Chordata > Actinopteri > Cypriniformes > Cyprinidae > Sinocyclocheilus > Sinocyclocheilus grahami. The sequence goes on along the minus strand of NW_015505189.1, from coordinate 2,874,283 downwards.
AGATCATGTATATTGAGTATCTAGATGTTTTAATATGGAAGAGATTTTTTTGCCTAGATGTTGTCTTAATTCATAATTCAGATATTTTTTTTTTTGCAATAACTGCAGACACCCTGGAGCAGTGACAGAAATTATTATTATAATTATTATTCTTTTTATAAGATGCAATGTTTATTTTCTAGATTTTACCAAATAAAACACACAGAATGATGTTTGTTTCAAATACCTCAAATCCATACTATCCAGAAACAGAGTAAGATTACTTATATATATATATATATAAACATCTGGTGCACTTTTGCCACAAGTTTCTGACCCTGTCCTGGACATTATATATCGGGCTCTGTGTACTCTTCTCGTAATAATATGTTGCTAGATTTGTAAACTGTAGTAAAGTTAAACAGTGTGTTCGATTCGTCAGGCAAAAAACCAAGCTCTTGACGTCGACTGTAGAAAATACACAGATAATACAAACAGAGGGCGACATTGTGGCCATTCAGGATTTTAGTTGGGAAATTTAAAAGAAAACTTCCCGACCTGCACCGCGGCTGAGGCAGGACCTGACGGTTATTAAAAAGTATCAAAAAATAACTATAAATTATAGAAACAAATAATTAAACAATGGATAACTAGAATAGCTCATGTTAACCAGCGTGCAACAAATCCGTTTGTGAAAAAAAATATTTTTCACCGAGGAAAATTTATATGTATTTTTTTCTCTGTCCCGTGTCATCACAGTGGTAGAGCTGCAGCAGTGGAGCATTGGCGCCATTTTCAAACTTCAGAGCCTCAGTGACTGGAACTCTTGTAACAGCTACATTATTCCTCATTATGATTTCTTTTTTTTTTTTTCAAATTCTTTCCTCAAGACCTTTCATTACTTAACTATTATTTGATAAACATTGGGAACTGGAAGAGTATTTTCATGAAAGGTAAGTAATTCTTACTCCTTTATTTATATAATTACAATAAGGTTTTTGTAATCGATACAAGCTTCGTCAAAATGTGTCCACTTTATCATTTATTATTTACTGACTGCGAGTTATATTTTTATAAGTAACAAACATGTAGCTGTGAATACAAAGTAATGGTACTTTCACAAAACATGTATGTTTTATAGAATTACAAGACGTTGGTAACTTCATATTTGTTGTTTAGGGTATTTTTCTTTTGTGTTTTAAATAAAAACAAACATACTTCCTTACTGTAGTTAAGCGGACTACCTCCAAAACGTGTTGGAACCCGTGGGATAACGTTCAAACAACTTATTACAACTTAAGCGATGCTTTGAATATATTGACAGCATAAAGCAACCCGAATAAAGTAGTCTTTGTCATATGTTAGCTTTTAAAGACAATGATTTCTCGGCGCCGCTAATGTTCAGAACCACTCCCCTCTGTTGCTGTCCCCTCACCCACAACCAGGCTTTAAGCACTACTTCCATCATTATGTGGAGCGAATTAAAAGAGGGGAACTCTTTTAATTCGCTCCACGTAATAATGAATTTGGACGTTAGATATGTTCACAGCGATTTCTTCAACTGAAAGAGCGTAGACCAGAATGATTGACAAATATATCGTCTAACATCGAAATGACAGTTAAAGTTGTTATTCGAAAATTAAACGTTGGTTCGACAAATGACAACTTAAGTTGACGGTATGACGAAACTCTGCAGAAAAATAACGACCTTTTTTTTTTGAATGTAACGTTAGTTGAAAACTCGCTCTGAGGCGACATTCGAAACCACGAGAGATTTGTTTGGCGACGAAACAAAAGTTCAAGTTTCCAAGTGTGCAATTTTCAAAACTATTTATTACCCGCCCCACAATATAAATCAAAATAATTCTCGATACCCGACTAATTGTCTGTTTTGAAACGTACATCCATCTTATATCGATTCGGATGACTACGTTTGAATAACTCTGATTTGATCCCGTTTCTCTTAGTTAGGCAAGACAATCATTATTATGCCAGCCAATTAATATTCCAGTTTGTAATATCACAATCTATTGTCCTGGTTTACTATTTATATGAATCAAGTATATGTTTTTGTCTAATCCAGTTACAATTACTGTCAAACCAATTAATCTGCAAATAAGCACAGCCATTCGAGTAATATTATAGAATGATGTTTGACTCTGCTACTGTTTTAAAAGTAGCCCTAAAGTGTTATAATTATTATTAAAAGTAATGTTATGACCTTTTACAATGACCCTGCAACCTCGTGATAAAAGTACACATTGCGTTTGCTTAGTTTTGGCATGGATTTTGCTTTATAGTTAATGTATTAATTCTAGTAGTTTCCTCGTTGTCTTTTTCTTGGACTCACAAGATTTTCATGAACAATTTTAGTATTCGAAATGCTGTAAAAGGTTTAGCAAGTGATTCTTGTCTAATTTACTATTTCTAGAATATCCAAAAGTATGTAGTGTGCAAGTACTGCATTGACTGAGCTTTTTTGAACTAATGAATAGATGGCATAGAGTGAGGATGAGGTCTTGGGCATGCCATGAAAGCTCTGCACCTGTTCCTAGATGTCATATTTAACAATATTCCTTGATTTTGCTACACATCTGCTGAAAGTAGTATAAGGGAGAGGCTGGGCATGGGATGGACCATTTGGAACTGAAAAAATACATTTCAAATAGGTAATAATAAAAAAAAAAAACTGCTCAGTAACCACATACTGCCATATGATTTACATAATTTTATATGATTATGTTATAAAGTCTGTTGTAGTTATTTATAATATTGTGAATTGTCAGTTTTTTTTCCTCATTGTTTCATTCAAGTCTCTTTATTTGCAGTTGTCAAAAAAAAAAAAAAACTTTTACTGCTGGCCTTTTACGTTTTTAGTTGGGGTATTTTTAGGCTTCCTGTTTTGGTGTGCGGTTCCTGAAGCTTTGTGCTTTTGTTTTTGGTTGTACGAGATGATACTGGTAGGATTAAAAGGTAAAAGACAAGGGACTGTACACTTTTGGTACAGAAATGATCTTCACAAAGAGTACAATATAAGTTTTCTCTTTTAGTTTAATCTTTAAGAATTTTATAATGACAGTGCATTTTTAAAATGTGTTATTTTACATTAGCCGTGTATTATTAGTAAATTATTTCAAAGCTGATTTGGTTTCTAACCTGGTTGGTTGTATTAGCCTGTAAAAGACATTTTGTGAAATGTAAGGTTGAATTTTTCATGACAATATATTCATCTGAAAATGTATTGATTGCTGGACATTAATTTCTCTTTTTATTATGCTTTTTTGACTTGAATTATCACAGAGGTTTTGTCTTGTCTTGCTCTGTGTGTGTGTGTGTGTGTGTGTGTGTGTGGGGGGGGGGGGGGGGGGGTTTTGGTGGTGTTTTAGGTTTTTGCGTC
>NW_015505189.1:2868982-2870828 GCF_001515645.1 Sinocyclocheilus grahami | reverse complement strand
GTGGGGGGGGGGGGGTTTGTGTGTACTATTGGACCATGTTTGTGCTACTCCGTAAAACTATCTGTAGAACCAGATCAACATATTCTCCACTCTTTGTATCCAGCCTTGTACTACACAGAAAAGCCATAGAGACCCTGCATAAAATCCGGCCACATTGAGAGCATAAAGAGTAAAGTCTAAAAACTTTGACAAGCTCTTGACATCTGTTTTTGCTGTTCCTGTTTGTTTTTTTGTGTTTTTTTCAATGGATAATAGACTAATGGTGAGAATATAAAGTTTAGTTTTTTTCTTTCTTTTTGGACAATGCATTTGGACTCGAAACACCCCCTGTGCTGTCGCTTGAGTTTGGAGTTAGTGGTGAATGTTTAATGCAAAAAATACACCACGAACGCATAACACTTTTCCTAGCTTCATATCCCCCTTTCTGTGCGTCTTTGCAGCTGAGCCTTCTCCCTCTTTTGTTCCCCCATCCCTCCCTCCCTTTTTCTCCGTTGGCTGTGTGAATGCTTTGGCAAAGCTACAAGAAATCAAGCAAGCGAGAGCTGCTAGCACTGACGCGCCCCAGACACTAAGCCCTAGAAATTAATTTTTTCCTCAGAAATGGTAGTCTTGACGGTCTTCAAACTTCACACTCTTCTAAGGGGACCCCAGGGCGATGCACTGATTTTTTTGGGGATTTTTCCTGTCCCCCGAAAATGTTCATTTTAATTGTAGAAACTGATGCCCCGGGAAAAAGGCTACAACCCCTGCTTTTTATGCCTACCAAGTTCCTCAGGCAGCCTCACTAGCTACAGCTTAGCAGAGGCTGCACACTGCACTGGACTGCTGGTCTGAAGGTGAATAGGGAGAGAAAGGGGTTTAAGGGCTGAAAATAGGTGCTGGTGGACAAAAGGTTTAGGCACTTATTTGACTCTTGGAACCCCACCCCCCAATCTGGAATGGGAGCCCCAAGCTCAGACGAATGGGTGTATTTTTGACCTGAAATTAAGACTTGGGATTCCCATTGATAAGTGCATGTGTGGGTTTGTTTTCCTTTTTAGTTCTGTTTCTACAATTTTTTGAAAGCAGCCAAACTGTTTTAAGTGTAGATTTAGCTGTAGATTTGTAAAGAATTAAAATATTTGAGGTGGGAGAACTACTTTGTGACTTTAATCAAGTTTTCTGAAAGAATGAAAAAGTATTTTTCAAGTACTTTGCTTGGCTTTTTTGAATACAAAAACAACTTCATTGAATTAAGTTGAGGAATTACTTTTTTTTTTCTACCCCAGGTGCAGGAGACCGACTACACTGGAAGAGGGGAGTCCGGCGGGTTACTTTGGGAATACCAGGCACCTTTTTCTCTCCCCTGTTGCCTAACATGCTGGAGAACGGGGATCGAGGGTAAGTGAAATCTTTCCTGTGTCCGTTTCAAAGCTTAACCAAAACGGCCCCTGGTTTCAATGGGTGAGCAAAGTTAGGCCAGGGTGTGTATGTGTCTATGTAAGTGTGTGAGCTTCTCTTTTAGGTCTCCCTCTCCCACCCATTTGCTGTCTATCCTTTTCTCATTTTCTCTCTCTCCCTCTCTTTTGCTAACACCCCCCACCCCCCTCTCTCGATGAACGACGGGCAGAAGTAGACAGAAGCAAATGCCTTCTGCAACTGTGCTGACGTGATCATTTGACTCAGACCTTAAATAGGCTGCCCTTTATGAGATGGAATTGTTTTTTAACTAAAAGTGTTAAATATAAAATAATTAATATCATACGTTTTTGAAAAAGTTTGGCTTTTGTGTAGCACAATTTTAGTCACACCTTAGCCTGCATTTGCTGCTGATAAACTTCCTTTTTTTTTTTTTTTTTTTTTTTTT
>NW_015505189.1:2843403-2854151 GCF_001515645.1 Sinocyclocheilus grahami | reverse complement strand
TTTTTTTATTGGACCCTGGTAAACATCTGGTGCATTTTTGTCACTTTATGTGCCATATGCCACAGGTTTCTGACCCTGTCCTGGACATTATATATCAGGCTCTGTGCACTCTTCTCGTAATAATATGTTGCTAGATTTGTAAAATGTAGTAAAACTAAGCAGCGTTTTCGATTCACAAGGCAAAAAACAAGCTCAGAAAATACACAGATAATATCCAACAGGGGGCGACATTGTGGCCATTCAAGATTTTAGTTTGGAAATTTAAAAGAAAACCTTCCCGACCTGCACCGCGGCTAAGACACGACCTGGCGGTTATTAAAAATTATCAAAAAATAATTATAAATTATTGAAACAAATAATTCAACAATGAATAACTAGAATGGCTTATGTTAATCAATATGCAATAAATCCTTTAGTGGAAAAATGTATTTTTCACTGAGGAAAATGTATATTTATTTTTTTATCTGTCCCGTGTCATCACAGTGGTAGAGCTGCTGCAGTGGAACATTGGCGCCATTTTCAAACTTCAGCGCCTCAGTGACTGGAACTCTTGTAACAGCTACATTATGATTTTTCCCCCCAAATTCTTTCCTCAGGACCCTTTATTACTTTAACTATTATTTTTACAAATATTGGGAACTGGAAGAGGATTTTCATAAAAGGTAAGGAATTATTACTTCTTTATTTGTATAATTATTATTGTAATCGACAATTTTTTTTAACAAACTTCGACGAAATGTGTCCCCTTTATCATTGATTATTTACTGACTGCGAGTTTTATTTTTTTTTAATAAAGTAACACAAACATGTAGCTGTAAATACAAAGTAATGGTACTTTAACAAAACATGTTTTGTAGAATCACGTTGGTAATTTTATATATGTTGTTTATGGTAAGCTGTTTCAGCACTTTTCTTTTGTGTTTTAAAGAAAAAAACTAAACAAACATAGCGTTACTTCCTTACTATAGTTAAGCAGACTACCTCCAAAACGTGTTGGAACCCGCTGGATAACGTTCAAACAACTTAGTACAACTTAAGCGATGCTTTGAATATATTGACAGCATAAAGCAAACCGAATAAAGTAGTCTTCTAGTCTTTGTCATATGTTAGCTTTCAAAGACGATGATTTCTCGGTGCCTCTAGTGTTCTGAACCACTCCCCTCTGTTGCTGTCCCCTCACCCACAACCAAGCCTCAAGCACTACTTTCCCCTCTTTTAATTCGCTCCATAAAATAATGGATTTCGACGTTAGATATATTCACGGCGATTTCTTCAATTGAAGGAGTGTAAGTTAGTCAGGAATGAAAATAGATTGCCTAACATCGAAATGACAATTAAAGTGATTCATTCTACATTATTTGAAAATCAGAAGGTTTTTGTTCGTCAAATGGCATCTTTAGGTGACGGTGTGACGAAATAGAACTCTGCAGAAAAAGAACGACATTTTTTCAAATGTAACGTTAGTTGAAAACGCGCTTTGAGGTGACGCATTCAAAACCACGAGAGAATTGTTTGGCGATGAATCAAAAGTTCAAGTTTCCAAGTATGCAGTTTTCAAAACTATTTATTACCTGCCCCATAAAAAAAAAAAAAGTTCTCGATAACCGACTAGTTGTCTGTTTTGAAACCTACATCCATCTCATATCGATTCAGATGACTAACGTTACGTTTGAATAACTCTGATTTGATCGCCTTTCTCGTAGTTAGGCAAGACGATAATTATTATACCACCCAATTAATATTCCAGTTTGTAATATCAAAATCTATTGTCGTGCTTTACCCTTTATATGTATCTAGTATATATATTTTTAATCCAGTTACAATTAGTGTTAAACCAATTAATCTGCACAGATATTCACACAGGTATTCGAGTAGTATTATAGAATGATGCTTGACTTTGCTGCTGTTTTAAAAGTTGCTAAAGTGTTATTATCAAAAGTAATGTAATGGCCTTTACAATGACCCTGTAACCTCGTGATAAAAGTACACCTAGCTTTCTCTTAGTTTTGGCATGGATTTTGCTTTATGGTTAATGTATTAATTCCAGTAGTTTCCTTGTCTTTTCGTTTTTTTCTGGGCTCACAAGATTTTCTTCATGAACAATTTGAACATTTGAAACGCTGCAGTAAAGATTTGGCAAGTCATTCTTGTCATATTGGCTTTTTTTTTAGAATGTCTGTAAGTATGTAGTGTGGAAGTACTGCATTGGCATTGAGCCTTTTTTTGAACAAATGAATAAATGGCATAAAGTGAGGATGAGGTTTTGGGTAATGTATGCCATGAAAGCTCGGCACCTGTTCCTAGATGTCATTTTAAACAGTATTCCTTGATTTTACTACACATCTGATGAAAGTAATGTAAGGGAGAGGCTGGGCATGGCATGGGATGGACTGTTTGGAGCTGAAAAAAAAAAGTTTCAAATAGTAGTTTTCTGTTTTTCAGGGGGGGGGACCGTGCTCATTAACCACATACTGCCATATGATTTATATAAGTTTATATGATTATATTGTAAAACTGTTGTATATATTTGTAGTAGTGTAGTATTGTCAGTTTTTTTCTCATTGTTTAATTCAAGCCTCTTTATTTGCAGATAAAAAAAAGCTAGGCTTTTACGTTTTTAGTCGGGGTATTTTTAGTCTTCCTGTTTTGGTGTGTGGTTCCTGAAGCTTAGTGCTTTTGTCTTTGGTTGTACAAGATGATACGGGTAGAATTAAAAGGTAAAAGACAAGGGACTGTATACTTTTGGTACAAAAATGATCTTCACAAAGAGTGCTATATGAATTTGCTCTTTTAGGTTATTCTTTAAGAATTTTATAATGACGGTGATTTAAAAAAAAAAAACGTGTTATCTTGCATTAGCTGTGTATTATTAGTAAATTATTTTGAAGCTAATCTGGTTTTCAACCTGGTTGGTTGCATTAGCCTGTAAAAGACATTTTGTGAAATGTAAGGTTGTATTTTAATGGAACTTTCCATGATATGTTCGTCTGGAAATGTATTGATTACTGGACATTCATTTCTCTTTTAATTCTGCTTATTTGACTTGAATTATCACAGAGGTCTTTGTCTTGTCTGGCTCTATGTGTGTGTGTGTGTGCGTGCGTGTGGTTTGTGTGCACTGTTGGACCATGGTTGTGCTACTCAGTAAAACTATCTGTAGAACCAGATCAACATATTCTCCACTCTTTGTAGCCAGCCTTGTACTACGCCGGAAACCCACAGAGACCCTGCATAAAATACGGCCACATTGAGAGCATAAAGAGTATCAAAGTGTAAAAACTTTGCTTTGTTTGAGCACTCCAAACTGTTGACATCTGTTTTTGCTGTTTCTCCTTTGTTTTTCTCTTTCAATGGATAATGAACTAATGGCGAGAATATAAAGTCAAGTTTTTTCTTTAATTTTGGACAATGCGTTTGGACTTGAAACACCCCATGTGTGATCGCACGAGTTTGGAGTTTGTGGTGAACGCTTGCCCGCAGTTTATTGCAAAAAATACACCACAAACGCATAACACTTTTCCTAGTTTCATATCCCCCTTTCTGTGTGTCTTTGCAGCCGAGCCTTCTCCCTCTTTTGTTCCCCCCTCCCTCCCTTTCTCTCCGTTGGCTGTGTGAATGCTTTGGCAAAGCTACAAGAAATCAAGCAAGCGAGAGCTGCTAGCACTGACGCGCCCCAGACACTAAGCCCTAGAAATTAATTTTTTCCTCCGAAACGGTAGTGCCGGCGGTCCTCAAACTTCACACTCTTCTAAGGGGACCCCAGGGCGATGCCCTGATTTTTTTTGGGATTTTTCCTGTCCCCCGAAAATGTTCATTTTAATTGTAGAAACTGATGCCCCGGGAAAAAGGCTACAACCCCTGCTTTTTATGCCTACCAAGTTCCTCAGGCAGCCTCACTAGCTACAGCTTAGCAGAGGCTGCACACTGCACTGGACTGCTGGTCTGAAGGTGAATAGGGAGAGAAAGGGGTTTAAGGGCTGAAAATAGGTGCTGGTGGACAAAAGGTTTAGGCACTTATTTGACTCTTGGAACCCCACCCCCCAATCTGGAATGGGAGCCCCAAGCTCAGACGAATTGGTGTATTTTTGAACTGAAATTAAGACTTGGGATTCCCATTGATAAGTGCATGTGTGGGTTTGTTTTCCTTTTTAATTCTGTTTCTACAATTTTTTTGAAAGCAGCCAAACTGTTTTAGGTGTAGCTCTAGCTGTAGATTTGCGAAGAATTAAAATATTTGAGGTGGGCGAACTATTTTGTGACTTTAATCGAGTTTTCTGAAAGAATGAAAAAGTCTTTCAAGTACTTTGCTTGGCTTTTTTAATACAAAAACAACTTCATTGAATTAAGTTGAGGAATTACTTTTTTTTTCTACCCCAGGTGCAGGAGACCGACTACACTGGAAGAGGGGAGTCCGGCGGGTTACTTTGGGAATACCAGGCACCTTTTTCTCTCCCCTGTTGCCTAACATGCTGGAGAACGGGGATCGAGGGTAAGTGAAATCTTTCCTGTGTCCGTTTCAAAGCTTAACCAAAACGGCCCCTGGTTTGAATGGGTGAGCAAAGTTAGGCCAGGGTGTGTATGTGTCTATGTAAGTGTGTGAGCTTCTCTTTTAGGTCTCCCTCTCCCACCCATTTGCTGTCTATCCTTTTCTCATTTTCTCTCTCTCCCTCTCTTTTGCTAACACCCCCCACCCCCCTCTCTCGATGAACGACGGGCAGAAGTAGACAGAAGCAAATGCCTTCTGCAACTGTGCTGACGTGATCATTTGACTCAGACCTTAAATAGGCTGCCCTTTATGAGATGGAATTGTTTTTTAACTAAAAGTGTTAAATATAAAATAATTAATATCATACGTTTTTGAAAAAGTTTGGCTTTTGTGTAGCACAATTTTAGTCACACCTTAGCCTGCATTTGCTGCTGATAAACTTCCTTTTTTTTTTTTTTTTTTTTTTTTTTACTGTGAACTTCAACTTCATAATGAAGGCTCAAATATCTTTAAGCAAAAAATAAAGATTATGTTTTGCTGTGTTACAACAGTCAGAATGAATTATTTTGCAATTAAACCTTGATTTTCTGCTGACATTAGAACTTCAACACACTACATAGGGTGTGGTGTACTTAAAAGAAAAATTTTAAGTCCTTCAAAAATATTTTCCGTTTCTTTTTCTGTACCACAACAGTTGATATTATAAATATCAAATACTTTTTTAGTCCTTTCAACTTTTGTCAGTTTTTAGTTTTGGGCAAATTAAAAATAAAATTAGTTTTTCAGTAAAACAAACATTATTGTGGGTTTCCTACTTAATTGATTCCACATTTATGTTGGTCTGGTGTTGTAGGTGTAATCTTTCTTTTTCTAAAAGAAAGAAGAAGAAAAACAAATTTTTTTACAAGCAAAATAAGAAAAAAGAAAAAGGGATAAGCAGTGAAATGTAGTGATGGGCCAAGATCTTTCTGCCATTTACCTTTTACACACTACAACAAATGATCTGTCATATGCCCTCATCGCTTTAAACACCACTGGCTTTTCACAGATGAATAATGCAATTATACATTTTAAAACTAATCTTGATCTGGTAGTCACACTTTTTAAAATAATTTGTTCCTCTCATTTTTCTTAACTATCTCCCCCTATTATACATCCTCACATCGCTCCATAATTACATCCTACTATGTTCTTCAATATACTGCAGACCTTAAAGTTATTTTAATAAATCTTATTAATTCCTTATTTTTTGTTAATGTATACTTGCCCCTTTTGCTGAATATTTGTCTTTTATATAGGTTATGGAAATTATTCCTTATGAATTGTACAAGCATTCTTTTCTTTCTGTCCTCTTATTTGTTTTTACATTTGGACAAATTTTACTCCTAATCCCTGGAATCCTTTAAGTTAGTGTAACATTTTTCTTGGCAACAATTACTTCATTGGATAATTAAAATATGCAATGTTATAGTACTGTATGTGTAATGCTAATAGATACTTTAACTTTTATTAAAGTGATACTTAATCTTGTTAACAATATTAAGCCTGAGAAGTTAAAAAATTAGAGATGCAGTTTTTTTGGGGGGGAGAGTAAAAAAATAAATATATATATATATATATATATATATATATATATATATATATATAAAAATTCATTATTTCCATGGTAATAAAACCATTTTGACAGGCACTAGTTTTTTCTCCTCATCTCCCCCCTTTGTTATATCCTCCATTTTGTCTTCATCCTCAACATCCATTTTAGGACATGTGTGCACAATAACTCACTTATTAAGTCTCATAGGGCACTATTAGAATGGCATGAAAAGATTTGGGTGACCACGAGCTTCCTCATATTTGTATGTGCTAGAGAAATGGCAGGAATGCTGTCACTCTTTGCTGTCAAACAACTTTTATTTTATTTTTCAGAAAGAAGAGAAGCGATCTGTTCACATTGCATTCTCATCCAATTTCGATCTGTCTTTATTTATTTATTTGGATAACTTGGCACTAAATATCCATAAGACATTTCTATATCACATGTAATCCAACAATAAATTTTGTCCCTAATCTTATGGAGTCTGTCGTCATCTTTTTATTTGGCCCAGAGCACCCTGTAGCAGCACATCATGGTTTGTATGTTCTAAGGGCAAATTCCAAATCATGATGTGCTGTCACTGGGAGCCTGGGAGTTTCTTCAGTAACATGACAGCATTAAACACCTAGTGTTCTGCTTGTATCATAAATCACAGTGTAATAAATGCATCAGAGGAAAGCTTTTTTTTTTTAAATAAGTAGTGTGAGAATAAAATGATAATATGATCATGAAAATGCTAAAAGGATCATGAATAAAAATGTGACAAAGCAGTGTTTTTTTTTTCCAACACACATTATATCTTTTACAAATGACCAGACACACAATAAATAATTCATGACTGAATCACCAGGTGTGGCTTAGGTGGCCTCTTCAGCGAGTTATTCCCAGACAGCTGGGAATTTAGATCCTGTATTTGGTTAGTCTATATTGTAGGAGAACAGCATTGCTTTTAGCTGTGATAGTGTAACCCATCAAGCTATTGAATTAATCTGCATATATTTTGCATGTTCCTTTCATCCTCTTTCCTCCCTTGGACCACTTGATGTCTCAGTGTGCCTGACAGTAGCAGCACATCAATATTGGCAGCTGCCCTCTCCCTGGGTTGCCAGTATGGTTTGTGCTGCTCCCGTCAGACAGACACACTCAGCGACTCTCCAGGAGCAGTATGAAAACCACCTGTCCAGAAATTAAATGTTGTATGTATATATTTTACCTTGACAATGTCAAAATCAGTTGTTCAGTCTTGCCTGAAAATGTCTAAGAGAAAAGCTTAACATTAAAAATAACAAACAAGACCTTATTTCAGTGAAATTGTTTTATTTACAGTACACAAAATGCCAGTTAGTTGTGGTTTCAGTCTGTCACTGATAGATTGGGGAAGCCGAAGTGTGCCATCTTCACCGTTCTGCTTTTAGGAATGCCATTCAGATACAGATCTGATTTTACACCATGTCTGGTTGATTTCATTATATCATCAGTCACACACTTAGTGAGGTTATTATAACCAATGAGGAAGAACAGAGATATAGGTAGAAAGTGTCATTGTGTTTATGAGGAGATCAGCTGGACTGCATTTTACACCAACTCTTTTCTCAATATTGTTTTAATTAGTTTTATAACAACACCAACATTGCTAATCCTATCAATTTGTTAACAGCCTAATTATGCAAAAGTTATTGGACTATGCCCACAGACCATTTCAGATCAGATCGATAAGCCCACTAGGCTAGAATTTTATAAGAACCCATTATTGATCAAGACACCTGAAGTCAACGTAAAACCACTTGCTTAAGCTGCATTTATGTAGTGGAAGATGCCACTGCAACACTGTTCTAAACGGTTTCCAGAAAAACCTGGCTAAAGATCATCTAGAGTTAAACCCTAATCTAAAAGAAATATACATTTTTTTTGTGGAAAAAATGAAGAAGAAAGAAAGAAAGAATATTACGAAGTAAATAGACCAAAGATTTTACAAAATGTCTAAGAAAAAAACTCAAACTACCCCCCACCTTTTTTTTTTAAACTGTACCAAGCAAAGCTTTGACACTCAGCAATGCATTGCAAGGTTTTTGTCCAGCTCCCCCCCCCCAAAAAAGCAAAGTAATGGTCATAATGCTTTATTGATAATGGTTGGGGAAAAAAATAATGCCTTTACAGTAACTTACTTTACAATTATGCTTTTTGGACCCAGAACAGAAATCTGTATTAAGCAATATTTGCTAGCATCTTTCAAAACTGTTTCCTACATTGATAAAGTTAATAGCTTCACTATTAACTTAGAAATTAGTATTTTCCTGGAAAAAAGAAAGAACTTTCTCCAGATTAAATAATGCCAGGTTTCTTGACCCCGCACTGAAGTGACACGATTAGTTCCTTTTCCTGATAGTATGGTGCAGAAGATTTCAACGGGATAACAATGGCAAGTCGCTGGAATTCATGATGAGACTGGAGTCGAGATTTAGACTATCTGCTGGGAAAAAATAAATACAGATATTATTTTCCCCTCTAAGAACTGGGAACAAGGGAAAAAACAGACAACAGAAATGGTAGACAATGAAAACCCTGAATAATAGACACTATTTAAGTCATTTAAATACATACCTGAGTATAAATAATTTTGTTCAAAATTTCGAGAAAATAAACGTATTATTGAGAAGCTGTTTCTTACCTTGATCAAAATTTAGCTTTTTAGATGTGGAACTATCACTCAACCCCTCAATATCTACCAGATCGCTGTTGGCATCAGAGTCATTCAGTGCACTGAGAGTGACATCTGAGGAAAAATTATACGAATGCAGTTATATTTTACTATTCAAAATGCTGAAATTATTTAAGGTTGAATAAAGTAAGTTTTTTTTTTTTTTTTGCAAGTATAAAATAAATGCAACACAAATGAATGCATTAAGAAATGCTTACCTGCCGTCTTTGATGATTTAATGCTAGATGGACCTGTGGTTGGCCGCTGTAAACCCGCAGTCACCACAACCTGAGAGGTTGGCACAGTGATGACTTTAGGTGGGGCTGGGGGAGCCATAGACACCGGAATCTTTTTGGTACTCTTCTTTGGTGAGTCAGTGGATAAAGGAGCTCCACTATCTTCATAAATCTTCCTCTTAACTGTTGTTTTCATTTGTGCCCTAATGTTTAAGAAATGTCTAATTAGATGCTGACAAGCTACACAATGAATAATGACTTTTCATGGCCTACAAACATGCACATAAAAAAAATACATAAGTATATTAATAATACACATTTTTGTAATTTTTTTTAAAACTTTTTTGGCTTTTCTTGAATTTACATATATAATGGCGATCAACAAACCAGCATTCCTTAACAGATTTAAAGAATTATAACTGCACTAAAAAGCATTAAAGTTCAAATTTCACCTGCACTTGAGGAAGACACCATTATTGAAATTTACAGACTCTAACACACAGCAACATTCAAAGGATTAAGTGAGACAGGTGTCCTTACATTGTGTGGGTTATTTTGTAAGGATAAACTTAATGTGTTCAAGTAATCTCAAGCTCTGTGTATATCCACCTAGCTCTGCCTGTAAACAGCAATGGAAGTTACAAGGCCCATAATGTCATTGAAAACAATACTTTATCTTGTCCATGACCTGAAGCAATTGAAAGGACAAATCCAAATGGGGTAATATTATAAAGAGTACATGAAAATGTCTCAATAATTTGCTAATTTATTGTTAACACACTGAACTTAACTATCATATTATAGGCCAAAGCAGACAAGGATCTGGTAATTTTGGGGGGATTATTTAGGAAATTCATGAAAATGTCAACAACAAAAAAAATTGTAATGTAATATTTTGCATGTAACCATATGCATTACCAAGAGCAGAGCTGGACAAAAGGTATACCTTACAAAATTAACAAAGTGTGTGTGTGTAATATACACAGTTTAGATTTGTAAGAAAATGTAATTATATCATACCAAAAGCCTGATGCAGTGTGTATATTCTAAAGCACATGACGGTAAATACAGCGTCTCACCCTGCTGGACTCATATCTGCCACTGGATGCAGCTGCATGGTTAGCTCTCCCAATTTTGTGAATGCAGCTCCAGCTGCAGAAAATATCTCGCCAACCTAACAGTTACATACGAAAAACACTGAAGCGAGTGTATCCGAAAACTTGTATGTTTTGAAACTGGTATTAGGTTGATAGTTAGCATGATAGCCAATAGCTTTATTAACAAAACAAGAAAAACATGTCCAATACGAAGACAATTAGCATGGATGTATACTATCAAGGTAAACATTTCATCTTGCTTTAGGTGCCATATTTATCAACACATTTAAGTTTACGTTACCTTGGTAGAGGCTGAAGTCATTGTTTTGATTTACAACTGAAAAACAAGGACTGCGCTTTAGAAATGTTAGGAGACAGCTAGCTGACTTGTGTACCGATGATTGACGTAAAACGACCGCGATACTAATTCTTTAACTATTTACATTATGAAATAATAATAAAAACATTCTTAACTAAACGGATAGCATAAGTGCGCCATAAAGATGACACTGTGATTCAATGGTGCTTATTGGTCTAAATTACAGCCGTCGGTCGTTATTGGTCAACATCAAAGAAGTATTCAGTACATTCCAAGCTGCGTTGAAACTGCGCAATTCGATATATATATCCCCCCCCC
>NW_015505189.1:2815797-2843122 GCF_001515645.1 Sinocyclocheilus grahami | reverse complement strand
TTCGATGTATAATTTCTGAAGCGATACGTTTGCTGTTGTCTTAGTTGAAACCGTTGCTGCTTTTTTACCCAACATGCTCGTCTTTGTGATCGCCGAGAGGAAAACGCTTTTTAAAAATAAAGTATAACGTCCAATTACTGTTTTTTATTATTATTATTTTCTATGAAGTTAATTATATATATTATATAATTATTTTTTTTCAATTGTTAAAGATGAAAACAAAATATAAGAAAGTAAGTGTTGGCTTATATTGTACAATATGTATTCTTTATATTGGCCTGTACTGCCCTCTGGTGCACAAAACCGTCAACTAGAATTCATGTTCAGATGTATTTTTAATGAGAGAAGAACCACACAATCAAGCAGCTTTCCTTTAAGTCCATAACTGTTTATTGAGGTTGCGTTGGAAAGCTTCTGATATGGTGCCCAGAGAGGGCGGATAAGACAAATAACACCATGCGGAGGATTTGCACGATGCTGTCACTATACATGTTTGGCACTAATTTGACACAGCCGGCAATATCTGGACCAAATTAATAATAATAATAAAAAATGAACAAGAACAACAATAACAGTGATTGCTATTATTATTATTATATGTATGTTGTCAAAGAACATAATATGCTTGTTCAGCCATGTGCAATGTTCTACATATATTCGGGGTAGAATAACTTGGATTTACAATATAGTATTTATAGATAACATTTTATCTTTGTGATGAAATTAAGGGGAAGGTATCCTCAATGGTAACTTGTGATAACTAATTTGCTTGCCTAAATTTCTAAAATTAGGAAAACTATAAAGCCATACTAAAATTAATGAAAATTTGACAAACACCAACATTAAAAACTGAAGAAAAATATCAGTAAGATAGCATATGGCACTCTATATTGCTTTGAAGAAACAGTTGATTTATAGACAGTTACAACACACATGATCATTGCTGTCAATTCATGACCACTTTTTTTATCAGTCATGTCAGTGACATTACATGAGCATCAATGCATTCTAATAAATATTCAATTTTAGGTGTATTTTGTTATTGCTAACATCAATATCTATATCTGAGCTATTATAATGTTTTTATAGCCATAAACATGTAATATTATTAACAGACATCAGTACTAATATTGTCAGAGAGGATAACAGTCAATTTTTAAAGCACATAATACAAAGGAGGAGGTGTCTAGGGCATGCACGAGGGGATTTCATGGAGTGGAAGGAAAAGCACCTGTCATTCAGGCCCATAAACAAACAAGCATAATCATAGCGTATGCAGCTGTGTTTAGAGTTCCGGGGGAGTGGGTCCCCCTTGTTAGAAATCATTCTGTCATTTGCATGGTGCCTAAACGCACTACTGCTAGTGTAACACTTGTCTAGCTCGTACAATATATTATTTCCACTTAAATGGCTTTTTTTTTTAATATAGACAGTTACAACACACATGATCATTGCTGTCAATTCATGACCACTTTTTTTATCAGTCATGTCAGTGACATTACATGAGCATCAATGCATTCTAATAAATATTCAATTTTAGGTGTATTTTGTTATTGCTAACATCAATATCTATATCTGAGCTATTATAATGTTTTTATAGCCATAAACATGTAATATTATTAACAGACATCAGTACTAATATTGTCAGAGAGGATAACAGTCAATTTTTAAAGCACATAATACAAAGGAGGAGGTGTCTAGGGCATGCACGAGGGGATTTCATGGAGTGGAAGGAAAAGCACCTGTCATTCAGGCCCATAAACAAACAAGCATAATCATAGCGTATGCAGCTGTGTTTAGAGTTTTGGGGGCCCTAAGCAAGCGTTCCGGGGGAGTGGGTCCCCCTCGTTAGAAATCATTCTGTCATTTGCATGGTGCCTAAACGCACTACTGCTAGTGTAACACTTGTCTAGCTAGTACAATATATTATTTCCACTTAGATGGCCTTTTATTTTATTTTATTTTTTTTAAAGCTAATCTGTATTATTCCAGTCATATTCAGAGGTTAAATGCTTAGTGCCAACCAATCGTTTTGTGTGCTGGAAGACCTGCTGTGTCTTAACAGCATTGAGTCCGATCCCTTCCACAGTGTTAACAAAATGCTAGATGAATGGTTCTAGACAAGTACAATAGATTTAGTAAAACAGGCTGACAGGAAGTTAGGCATAGACGGGCATAGACTGGCATGTTCATAATAAACATGAATATGCACATTGGGACAGTGTATATGAGAGACTGACTGACCATGATACATTCACACAGTAAAATACAAAATAATGTTTGATCCAGATTCACAGGCAAAATGCAAATATATGTATGCAATTCCACACTCTTAATAAATACACAAAAATAAAATATTTGCTCTTTTTTTTAGCTAACTAAAAACACTCCACATTAGTTCTTTTGATACTTGATGCAATCATGCAAATAATTTACTTAAAAAAATACACAAAATATTACAATAAATATAGGACATGATAGGAGTGGATTTATAACCCTGTATTCTTGTTTGTCCTCATAGCTTTCCTTTGCCTGTGTTTTCTTTCATCGTCCTCCCACTGCATCAAAAGGGTGAAGGTAGGGCTGGAGTTAAGATGGCTGACACAGCGGGCTGTCATTTCAAATGAGCACTAAGTAAATTACTCTCCCTCCATTAACGTAATGAGAAGCCTTTCCCATCGGGAGAGGGAGACAGCAAGGGAGAAAACATGATATTGACCCTTTGGCACACAGACAACATTAGTCTTACTCACCAAGCTCTCTTCCTCTAAGATAAAACACTCAAACATACAATGCCCGTATGAAATTTTAACTAAGAAGAGGTGAATTCACTAGCAGTATTCCACACATAAGCACGTATATCGACCTATTTAGTTGGTATATGGTAAACACAGACTTTCTCTCTCTCATACATACAAGAAGAGTCATGCTGTGGGCACTAGAATGCATGCAATGTATATAGCAATCAAAATAAAAAATAGGATTTAAATATTAGTACTTTAACACACACAGACTTGCCCACACAGAAACAATTCAGTACAGTTAGGCAACATACATGAAATTAAATGGCTCCTGATTCCTGCATGAAGTATTAGTATATTGAGTTGGACCACAGTCAGAAAGCAGAGACAGCAGACAAGTTCACATGTTAAATGGGATAATCTAGCACATGAAATACTGACTAGAAGTGGTAGATACAGAGTGGAGATAAATGTAATGTGAAGCAGCCTTTATAAATTTAAGCCTATAAGAAAACAGGATAAAAACAAATAATAATAATAAAAAAGTGAGATCCTGAGGACCAGTGTAAATGAGGGTTTTTAGGTTCCAGTGGAACAGACATGCACGCTCACTGTTTAGAGGTAATATAACTACAACATTTTTTCTGATACATACATTTGATGACCGTAGCACTTCATAATCTCTAATAGCAGCCTGAATTCACCTCCGCTCCTTATATATCGGAAGATACCACTTGTATATTGTCACATAATATCATTGGTTGATAAGAATAATATCCTACACAGGGAGGAACAAAAGTGCAACATTCACATGCCTACTCTGAGACAACTATCAACGAAAAAGCTTTGGAAACCTTTGCCATTCTGAAAAGAGACTATTAAGGGTTATGGTCATCAGTTTACGTCAGATTTATCTAGAGGTCTGTGCAGCGCTCCTGCTTGCTGTAATGGTCGAACTGGCTCTTCCAGTGCATCATGTAAGAGCTCCAGCGATGGAATTCCACTTTCCACTGTCGCTCAACATCATCAATGTTGTCTGGGCAAGAATGAAAACAACATGATGTTTGAGAGAAAGGCAAGAGAAAAAAGTTGAAGCGGAAGGATGATTTTTAGAAAGGCAGAAAATAGGAACATTTCGATACAGAGAGCTGTAAAAAATTAAGTAATCCATTAAACTACTCCGTAGTACCAAATCACTATAAAGTTCCCACCCACAAAGCAATTGCCAACAGCCCCCACAGAAGAATTAATTTGATCATTTATGATTTTAAGTCACTATAGACAGGCCTGCACAACCCTCCCAGCCCCCACCTAAAAGAACAAGCGTTTAATTGCTTCATATTCTGGTTCACTTCCAGTGTAATAGTTGGCAAAGTTTAGATTCAGAGCACCAATGATAAATTTGCACAGACAAGGCATTTCCTTGAGAAACAACAAATGGTTTATATTATGGCTATTACTGTATGTTCTTTGAACCTATTTTGCCCACAGAAGGAAATGAAAAACCAAACAGTAACAACAACAACAAAAATAATATTAATAATAATAATACAAAATGTACTCCTGAAAGATAAATCTACACATTCTCACTTTTAATTTCATAAAAAGCATAAAGTACTTTTTTTTTTTTAGTTAATTCAGATTTCAAAATTGTTCAAAGAAAGAAATGAGGTAGAGGAAAATTGAGTAGATAAACAGAACCTAACACATTATCTTTTGTAAGATGATTTAATCTTACTTCTGTTATGTAGACTCCCTCTCCTAAACATCCATAACACAAGCCTGCAATTTCTCACCTTCAAACTAAATTCTAAAAAAATAACCTACAGTTCCTCTGTAGTTCCTCTATGTCCATGTTAATAAATATAAGAAAATCTATTTGCATGACAGTGGAATTTACTGGTTGGGTTCATTACCTGTGATGTTAAGCAGACGAGGCAGGAAGCGGTTCCACAGAGCACAAACCTGTGTTCTTAGACCCTTGTGGACCTTCAGTGGCTCTGTGTTCAAGCCCACATGCTTTTGGTCAGTAGCAGTATATTGAGGCCACCGTCTCCGACTGTCCATGGTGCCATCAGTGTTAATGTTGGGATTACTTCATGCAGACAGAAAAAAGTAGACATGGAGTTACCTTCCAGGCAAAACTAAATCATTCCATAACTAATAGATCAATTGAACCTTTATCTGAAAAAAAAGCAATATGACTAATCTTTCATGTGCACCTGACTCGTTTGCTATTTCTCTTACCCGGTGCGGGCGAAATTGGCCCAGTATCTCATCATTCGTCGACTGAGTTTCTCTTCTTCTGCTGTGTAATTGAGTCGTTTTTCTAATGGCAGGCCAAACACAAACTCAATCTCATAACCATGGATTACTCCCATCCACTCAGGCCAGGCCAAGTTTGAGGCTCGGTGGTCAAACAGGTAAAGGTACACAGCACCTAAGGACAAAAAGGGGCAGTACAGATTGAGAAAACTGGCCTTGAACTATTTTGCATTAAAGATACGCTCTGTAAAATTGCATTTTGCTCTCTCTTCTTCATCCTAGTGGTCTTGGATTTCATGCTGACATCTGCCAGCAAGTTTATTAACTGTTGCCGCTTCACACCGGAGTGTTTTATACTATGTTTATTCTTCACTATTATAATGACCTTACCATGTGAGTTGCCATTGTTGTAACTTGTTGGTCCTGAGTTTCCCCAGCCTAGTGTCCCTGGAGCTGCAGCTCCAGGCTGGGTATGGAGGCTAGTGTGCTGAGCGTATGACCTTGCAAAGTGCTGCAGAGGACAGATGACATTTTGATCTCCTACAATATCATCCATTGCATCTCGATTCTTTTGGGGGTTGTTCTCATCCATCCAATCAGTGTACTGAAGCATAACTGCCTCCAAGCCAATCTCATTAGCATGAGGAACACCCATCTTCACACCTTCAAGAAAGTCTTCTCGAGATATCAAACTTTCATTGTCTTTACTAAATCCTGGTGCACCGTACAGCAAGAAGTAAGATCCCTCATCCTGATTTACACCCAACATGATCTGAGTGTATTTGAAGTTACCCGAGTTAATCATGGCTTCTGGGGTGTCAGGAAGGAAAATGCCGTCTATGACAGGCACAAAGGAAAAGCGGAACAGGCTGCTAAAGGGGAGCACTTGCCACTCCTGATCAATTAGTTCCTGTGGGTGTTTGTTCCTCAGGCAGTCAACCAACTCAGTATCGTTACCTTCGCTGCAGCCAACAAGTTTGCCCAACAAGGTGCCCCTCCGACGGGCCTCATCAAAGCTAACAGTAGCCCAGGGGGTATTAGGAACACCGCTCTGCATTATGGCACGAGTGAAGAACGGGCGGCTGTCTGGTGACAGAACATGCATGCCGACTGATGCTCCCCCAGCACTTTCACCAAAAATGGTGACCTGTTTTGGGTTACCACCGAAGAAGTGGATGTTTTCTTGGACCCACTGGAGGGCCAACCTCTGATCAAGGAGACCCACATTTCCTGGTGCTTCTGATGAGCCATTGAGGGCGAGGAATCCAAAAGCTCCAACACGATAGTTCATAGACACAACCACTACCTTTTCGGAGTAAGCCAAGTACCGTCCATCATAGACATCTAGAGAGGAGGAACCACTATAGAAGCCGCCACCATATATCCAGACCATTACCGTGAGGTTCTGCGGCCTAGGGGTAGGAGGTACCCACACATTAAGGTAAAGGCAGTCCTCGCTCATCATTCTGTTGGGGTTCCACATCTCGATACCTGGAAAGCCTGGGTAAGAGGTGTCTATAAATTGATAGCAGGCATTTGGGTAGTCTCTAGCCTCGAAGATTCCATTCCAGGGTTTTTTTGGCTCTGCTTTCTTGAAACGTCTCTTCCCAATAGGAGGCTCAGCGTATGGGATCCCCAAGAAAGCGGTCACATGACTCCGGTCTGGAACAGGCAAGCGTACACCCTGCACACGGCCCAACCGTGTTGCTACTATGAGGTCAGATTCGCTCTGTGCAAGACAGCAGTGGAAGAGTAACATGAGGAGCACAGCAGGCAGAAGGAAAATGTCTGAGGTCTTCATGGTGTCTTTTCTTTTGTTGATTGGGAAACTACGGTGATCTCACTGTTCTGAGCCAAGCTCAGTATGACCTGTAAATGAAAGGCACAAGATGAAAAACGGAGGCAACAAAATAGTTTTGTGATCCATTAAATTAAATTCATACTCATGTATACTTAAAAAGTAATTTTGCATGCTCAGAGCCTGGTGACTGAAAGAACACTGACACAGATGTCCATGCCAAATGGGATATAACGGTGTGACCAACCAAAAATGGACTGATGCGTAGAGAAACTCAGGTGTAGTTAGGATAATGCTCACTTTCTAAAACTCACAAACACACCTGTGAGATGGATGTTTGTGTTTTACATGTTGCCTGGTTGCTATGCTGACTGGATTAGTTCTTGGGGCACAGTTAGGGATAGGAGCACATGAATTTGACTGCAGCTGTGTGAGTGTCTGTTTAAACAAGGCTATTTCTGTTCCCCCTGGCTCCTTTGACTGTGTGGGGTTCTATTTTTGAGGGTGTCACTTCTCTCTATCAGTCCAGCTGCCACTTTGTCCATCCAACCCTTTATCTGCTATGTATATGCTACACAAAGCATCACTTAAGTGATCTTGGCAATCCAACCTTTACCCAATCAAAGAGACAGTTTATCCAAAAATGACAATTGTCATCATGCACTTACTCTCATGCCGTGCCAAGCTTGCATGACTTTATTCCTTCTGT
The DNA here is from genome assembly GCF_001515645.1 of Sinocyclocheilus grahami. Taxonomy (NCBI): domain Eukaryota; kingdom Metazoa; phylum Chordata; class Actinopteri; order Cypriniformes; family Cyprinidae; genus Sinocyclocheilus; species Sinocyclocheilus grahami. Next base: position 2,835,609 of record NW_015505189.1, on the reverse strand, counting down.
GTATCATAAAAGAAGATATTTCGATAAAAGTTGTCTTTTTGTCCATACAATAACTTTGACCTTCATTGTATGGAACAACAGTTCACAAATATTGTAATGTTTGCTCTAAAGAATGAAATGGGCATTCTTGTGTAGACACGGTGTTATATTGGACTCAATAGTGAAAAGAGGCTTGGAGGACTGCAATGCAATTCATCAGTCACACGGTCTCAATGGATATATTAATATCTTAAAAGACAGCTGCATGCCGGAAATGGGGGGCAAGGGTAGCTATAAGCGGGGATTGGGGATAGGCAGAGGGGGAGAGGCTGGCTGGACTCAAATTAGATCCTGGAATCCATGTATGAAGTTCACTGGGGGTTTGTTTTCAGCTTGGGATTACACGTTGTTGTGCACACCATCATCTCATTAAACACACAGCTTTCTCTCTCTGTCTAACTTTCCAATATGAGGTAGGATGATAGCTTGGCTTTTTCAATTTAACGGGAAACTTTGATGCTAAACCATAATGCACATATTTGTCCCTCTCATTCTTTGTATTTGTCACAATCATTGCCAGCCAACCTTAATCTATCTCAGGTTGAACTCTGTTGCCATGGAAATTAAGAGCCTACACTACCTATTGCATCCAGTCTTATTTGTACCGTGGGTCTGTATTTGATTTCAGCATTTTTTCCATCTTGAAGACTGTTGCTTCCTTTTTGTGTTAATGAAGGACTGAATTAACCCTTTAAAATCTCTATTTGCAATTCGGGAATGTAAACTGTTAATTTTGTAATGACCACAAGCAGGTCCAAAAAATGCAGAAAGCCTAGAGTAAACGGTTACTTAGATTAGTCAGAATTTCCATCTCCCTAACAGTGTAAGCAAAGATTTTGAGCGAATTAATACTACCAGCAAACCTAAATGATGTTCTGTTCATGCTATCATTTCTTGGTACCCTCAGCGTGACATGACCAGGGGGGGGGGGGGGGGGTTGTTTTCAGTTTGGGATTACACGTTGTTGTGCACACCATCATGTCAATAAACACAGCTTTCTCTCTTGTCTAACTTTCCACAATGCTTTCCTGTGAGGGAAGGATGATAGCCGGTCATTTCCAATTTAACGGGAAACATTAATGCTAAACCATAAAACATTTGTCACAATCATTGCCAGCAAACCTTAATCTCAGGTTTGAACTCTGTTGCCATGGAAATTAAGAGCCTGCTCTACCCATTGCATCCTCTTATTTGTACAGTCAGTCTGTACTTGGTTTCACCATTTTTTCCATCTCGATAAGACTAGTTTTGTGTTAGTGAAGGGGTGAATTAACCCTTTAAAATCCTCAATCTCTATTTGCAATGCAATAAAGTAAACTCTTAATTTTGTAATGACCACAAGTAGGTTTAAAAATCCCAGAAAGCACAGAATAGAGTAAATGTGATTACTTTAAAGGCTTAGATCAGTCAGAATTTCCATCTACTTAACAGTGGAAGCAAAGATTTTGACCGAATTAATACTACCAGCAAACCTAAATGATGTTCTATTCATGCTGTCATTTCTTGGTACCCACAGCGTGACATGACCAACAGGCCAAAACATTTCAAAACTGACAGTTTGATGAGCGCCACTGAGATTGATGGAATTTTCCGTTTCGTGGTCTGTCCGTCTAATATTTCATGAGAGAGTGCTTAGTAGCGAACACGTGCCAACACATCCACACTTGTGCTCATGCTGTCCAGAAGCCAACTGTAGAGACGCTATTATTACAATTACGACTACAATATTTTAAGCTTTCAAACAATCCCCCAGTTGATGAGGTAGTGTGCATGCTACAATAGAATGTTAACGTTAATTGCCCTTCTCTGAGGCAGTTGTACGACTATAATTAACTTTTCCCAGCGGAGCACATCTTCTGAAGTCTAAAAGCTTATCATAACTGCATCAACATCTGAGTCAGAAGTTTCTACGTAATTGTGAGACCAAGTGGGTCATTCTTGTTATGCGGTATATTTTGAGCTCTCAAACTTAAATCAATATGCCTGTGTTGTAATGTAAGTATATCAGACAGACTTTCAGAAATATGCTCTGGTCAAGTTTAAGAAAATCCTCAGTAATATACTCTTGCTGTTATCTCTAAAGGTTTTCTTAACTTAAGGGATTTATTGCAACTGAGCATAGACACTTACATTTTGATTAATTGTAGGCCTAGCTTAATTATTTACACAATGGCAAGAAAATTAACAGGAGGATGGACATAAAAACAGTTACAGTGAAGCCATTTCTCAGTGAGGGGCTTCATTTTGACACTGCCTGGAGGATGATGTCATCCCAACTTTGCTTTTGATAGTTAAAGGGAAACAGCAAAAGACTAACAAGACAGAAAGTGATACCAAGGACACATACAGAAAAAAAACGAATTATTTAAAAATATTCCCAAAAAACTAACTAATGTCTTGCATCTTTACAAATCGGCAGTATAACATTTTATTCAAATATTAAGACATGATTGGGAAATGGCAATATACAGCATTATCTCTACAGCTATAGCTATTTTGTATATAATAAACAAACACAGTGAACCCATAAATCTGGTCAAATATGACATGAAAGCTATGAGAGGAAAATCCGACAACATTTTAGGCTATACTTCAAACCGTGCTTGGCAGTGAACTTCACCGATATCACAAACACGCACGCAGTTTGAGCGTTACGTACCAGAAAACCAAAGGAGACGGGAAGGTTACAAGTAGACAGGTGCTGAACGGAAACCAGACTTAATTTTCGGGAACTAGGGCCTCCGAGTGCGCGCGCGCCTGTGTATTTCTCCAGCACGTCTAATTACATCCATTCTTAAACTCCACAAATATGACCATTAAAGGCACGAGCATCGAACACTCACAATGTTATTCGTTTTTGCATACTTGTTTATACATATTTGTTCACAATACGCATATTTTAAGCCTTTGTCATGTTTCTAGCATTATAGATATTTAGCGGACTAAGTTATAATTAGCAGAAAATGAAGGCAGTGATTCATATTACAATAATGCAACAATAATCGGTTTGGCTTGTAAAATGACTGCAATAATCAAAGCCATTAATGTTTATTATACTCTTAATTAACTCCACACACCTCAGTATTCACGACTGTATAACAACAACAACATACTATATATTTGCAACATGAAACGAAATGTAAATATGCCCCGAGTAGATGCGCTCCAACACTGACGCAAAAAATTCACGCATTCTGATCTCAACATCTGTATATTTTATTATTTTACACAGTGTTGCCTGAGGTACCAGTCAGCTAAAGGACATATGAAATGCCCGACTAAACCCTCACAGAAGCCGCAAAGATGCCTAAATAGTACCTGGCGATTCCAGTTCTCAAGCCGGCTTTCCTTCAGCGCCTCTCCCCCGGACTCTTCCCCTCCTCTGCCTGTCCTTGAATGAAGAAAGCCAGAATTGTTACCGTAGGGCGATAAGCAAAACCAGGACAGCTGGGCTGGGGGTAGCGTGAAGGGAGTGAATTATAATCCCGCCAGTCTGATTTTAATGCTGGATCAAGCCTCTGACGGAACTAAGAGAAGAGTCGTATTCCACTGCTGTGTCGGTAGGGGGAGACTCCTTATAATAAGCATAATCGACAAAAAAATTGTAGAGTTCTCGCGAGACGACAAACCACTGATTTTCGTTCTCAACCACCCAGTTCTACAGCGCATATGTAGGGTGCGTCGTTTGTACAGTCGTCAGCATTAAGTGCACTTGTGAGGTCCACTGTATTTCTTGTTTTGTACCGCCGTTTAAATGTACGCACAGTGTGCAATGCAAAATGGTGTAGGCTATTTGTGGGATTTAACATAAGATTTTTTCTCTAAAATCACCTAAAAAATGACCCATCACAACTTTAAAAAAAATATTTTTAAAGCTCAACATGCACTGAAGGTTATGGTTTCTGTTTCAATAGGGCTGAATCCCCCATCCCATCCCATCTATTATCATCTACCTAGCCTTGCAGATGTAAAGATGGAAATGGATGAGATTACACTCTACAGCTGGATCAAGCCTCTGACGGAACTAAGAGAAGAGTCGTATTCCACTGCTGTGTCGGTAGGGGGAGACTCCTTATAATAAGCATAATCGACAAAAAAATTGTAGAGTTCTCGCGAGACGACAAACCACTGATTTTCGTTCTCAACCACCCAGTTCTACAGCGCATATGTAGGGTGCGTCGTTTGTACAGTCGTCAGCATTAAGTGCACTTGTGAGGTCCACTGTATTTCTTGTTTTGTACCGCCGTTTAAATGTACGCACAGTGTGCAATGCAAAATGGTGTAGGCTATTTGTGGGATTTAACATAAGATTTTTTTCTCTAAAATCACCTAAAAAATGACCCATCACAACTTTAAAAAAAATATTTTTAAAGCTCAACATGCACTGAAGGTTATGGTTTCTGTTTCAATAGGGCTGAATCCCCCATCCCATCCCATCTATTATCATCTACCTAGCCTTGCAGATGTAAAGATGGAAATGGATGAGATTACACTCTACACAATCATAACTTTACACACTCATCAACATTCCTTTATTCCTCCTCACTTCCATTGCTAATGACCACTGGCCAGGCTCAAACAGAATCTGCTCACATGGAGCTCAACAGAAAGCACTGTAAATATTCACAGAATTGAAGCACTTACATCATTGTACATCATTCCCCTTGTATGTTTATTGAACATTTTGATGAATTAGATTAATGATTTAACCACAAATAAGGTGTTTTGGTTCATTTTTAATACCATGGATTTAACAAAATCATCACAGAAAATGTCAGCAGATTCCTTTTGGGTGTACTGCTGAGCTAGAAGAGGAGAACACTTACAGATCATAAATTATCTTTGAGTTTATCTGCTTGTTGGTGTAAATCTCTTGTAGAGCTCAGTACTGCTTGCAATATGGATAGTTCTATAAACATGTATTAGTCAACATATGTAAAGTCAACAGTCCACCTTAGCATTGGGGCCTGTGTGGTGTTAAAAGTATGGGATACATCACTCACTCAGTGCATTCCTGTAAAATATTTTATTTTATTAAAAAAATGTTGACAAAATTATATTGAATAAAAACATATGGTAAATAAATGAGTGGCCATGTCCTATTGCTATTAGTGTACTTTTCCCCCAGAGCACATTCTAGTCTTTAAATGGAGAATTAAAGTGCACCATTTTAAATGTTAATACAGTGTAAATCCATCTTCCTCTCTGTTGGTTCTGCATTCTGTGATTCCTGCCAAATCAGCACCAGCCATGGCATCCATGTATTTCCAAGCCAAGTAGAGAATGAAAAAACTGCAGACAGAAAAACGCAGAGATGGTGGATAGAAAAAAAAGCCTTGTCAGAGCAATCAATAAGGGCAGTTAAAAGCATCTGTTTGCTGAGCACAACCTATTATATAATTGCTGGCCTACTGGTGATTGCATGGACACATTAATCTCTCCCTCTCTCAATCCCTCACTCATTGTCAGCCTAATAATTCTGGCCTCACAATTTCAAGACAAAATGCTGATTATGCTTGCAAATATACTCAGATGTTACACCACTAGCCAGGGGTTCTCAACTCTGGCCTGCGAGATCCATTTTCCTGCAGAGTTCATCTACAACCTTGATCAAACTCACTGCCTGTAATGCCGAGTTCACACTGCACGATTTTCAAAGATGTCGCATCACTGTTGGTTTCACACTGAACGACTCTCTGGGGTAGCATTCAGTTGTTGCTGTGTTCACACTGCACGATGGAACGACGACAGGAGGTTACACACTGCATGACTTTACAATAGGAAGAATCGCCGACAGCTCTGTCTGGTGCAGGGTGGCCAGGTTTTCGCTACAAAACCCGCCCAATTACTACTCAAAACTAGCCTGAAAATAGCCCAATTGCTTTCGATGGGGTCCCCCAGTAAAAATCGCGTTCAGGGGTAAAATACAAATTTTTTTGGTGGGGTTCTCCTGGTACAATTCACATTCCAGGGCCTAAATATCACGTTATTGGGGTCGCTTCAACCTGCTGAAATAAAAAACAACCGGCAGCAATCGCGGATTTGGCAACACTGGTCCGTAAGTTACGTTTCATATAACTCCTCCCCGAACTTCCCGCTGCCCTGTATCTTGGTCTCTCATTGGCTGTAGGTCATCGCCTATGTGTTTTTCAGTCAGAACTCATTTCACACAGCGTGTCTGCGATTCCCTCAGATCGCGTCTTTGATAATTCACACTGTGTGATTTCGGGCATTTGTTGGCGATTTCGCAAAACCTGTCGGCGAGTGAAAAATCGGGCAAAAATCGTGCAGTGTGAACTCGGCATAACTTGCTAGTGATCCTTGATTAGCTTGTTCAGGTGTGTTTGATTAGGGTTGGAGCTGAAAGCAGGAAAATGGATCTCGCAGGCCAGAGTTGAGAACCCCTGAGTTAAGCCATTATAACTGGAACACAACATATTTAGTCAGTAGCAAAATGATTTTCTATGCAGCAATAAGAATGTGCATTTACATGAAAATTGTGCAGAATACGTGAAATTACGTCAAAGTTGTGCAGAAATGCATGCACTGGATCTGTTCTAACTGAGATTAATAATGGTAACTGGTATTAATAATAATACAAGATTCTTAGTTGTGCTCCAGGTGAAATAAAAATTAGACAAACATAGAGAGCTGATATGCAGAATTGTTCCAATTTCGCCAACATATTTTTTTCTCTGCTAGTGTACCTGGTGAGTCCAGTGTGAAACTGCTTCCCCGTAAGGCCAAAGAATGGAAATGCATGCATGCATGCCACTGTAAAATGGCAGAGCAGCTTGGATGTTACAGCAATGTAAACAGCAACAACAAAAAATACATTTTAAACCTAATTTAGTTGTTAAAAAATAGTTCCCCCAAAATGAAAGTTTGCTGAAAATGTACTCACCCTCAGGCCATCCAAGATGTAGATGAGTTTGTTTTTTCTTCAAAATAGATTTTGATCAATTTAGCATTACAACACTTGCTCACAATTGGATCATCTGCAGTGAAATGGGTCAGAATGAGAGTTCAAACAGCTGATAGAAACATCACAATAATCCACAAGTAATACTCTCGACTCCAGTCCATCAGTTAACATACTGTGAAGTGAAACAGTGCTTGTTTGTAATAAATAAATTCATCAAGAATATGTTTTTATCTTCAAACCATTGTTTCTGGCTGAAATACGAGTCCTCTATCCTTAATATTGCTTTCTCCAGTGAAAAAGTAATCTCATCTGAATCGAGAAATATGCACAGATCAAACACGGTCTATAAGCAAAAACAGTCCACATCAGTCCTAAACAATGTCAATGGATTTTAATGTGAGAGGACAAAATGCACCTTCTCAATGGATGAAGTGTTATTATGGATTGGTATTTTGGCCCGAAGTGTCATTTTAAATTAAAACACCTTGATGGATTTGTTTCTTACAAACATACAGCTTTTCACTTCACAAGACATAATTGATGTGCTGGACCCTCATTTTTACGGCACCCATTCACTGCTGAGGATCCATTGGTGAGCAAGTGATGTAATGCTCAATTTCTCTGAATCTGCTGCAAATTAAGAAATAAACTCATCTACATCTTGGATGGCCTGAGGGTGAAAAATACATTTTTAGCAAATTATTTTTTGGTTTAAAACATGCTCATAATAAAGAAACAACTACAGTTTTGCTCACTTTTTGTCATTCTGACCCACTCATATATTTCTCAGCAACAGTGTTTTTTTGAGTGACACTCAGCAAGCTGCTCCAGAGCTTCTCCTGGGGGAAAGCCCTCTTGATTTTGGTGATTTGGTGACTCATAATTTTAAATACAATGTGGTAGATTGTAACATCCATAATCTAATTTTACACAGTTTAGAAATAAGTATATATGTCATTATTATTATTATTATTATTATATTATTATAAAGTTTGAGGCAGATAGCACAAAAAGAAAGGCAATTAATTTTGTATGGATTTGGATGGAATTGATTTCCAGGGACATTTTTACATTGGTAAGGGAACGTTTTTATCATTACCTTATTAATTGTTGTCTTTAATGTCAAATATGTCGAAATTTCTTCCGTCAATCAGAACTCTATATAAAAACAGGAAGTCATAGGACTGCAATATTATGACAAAAATATTATTGTCCATTACTGCTTTTGATATTGTAATGATTATTGATATGAATTAATTATTATTAATGTCGATTAATATATAAAAATGTTTTTGTGTTTTTGTCTGAGTTTTGGGGAAATGGCATGTCATATTCTGGCTACACACACACACACACACAAAAAAAACATGTCGGTCCATGATGTTAGTCTAGTCTAGCCCAAGTTATGCAAGTTATCTCGGGTTATGTAACCATGGTTCCCTGTTGTGCTGCTACTGACACAAGACAGCAAATAAAATTGTCAAATAAAATCAACAACTATAAAACAAAGCAACTGTATAATTTATTCATACCGCAATGCACTCTGGGAGTCAGTGAGTAGCTATACCAAGTCATGAGTAAACCTAAATGAAAGGATCAAGTACCCCCTACAGTTCTTTTTTTAGTTACTAGAACTCTCGTGTAAGTAAACTATACTAACTAAGCATCTGTCAGTACAACATACTATTGCTATTTCACTTTACTTAGTTTTTTCAAGGCAATCGGTTTTCATGCTTTTTTTAAGTAAGCCCAACTAATTAGATTTTACAGTGTAGGGAACTCAACGCTGCGCATATTGGGGAATGCACATAGGCACATTGGGGAATGCAGCCTGCATGACCGGTGTCTGAAGCACGTGTGAAACAACGCCAATTTATTGGCCCACCTGGCCCATGACGTCATAGGCGGGATGCCCGGAAGTATAAAAGGGCACCTGCTGAAAACGTCATCCACTTAGCTGTCTGAAGGAGACGTAGACAGGCAGGCTGAAGGCATGGCAAGGGGCGCAGCGTCTCGTTCCCCTTCTAAGGAACTCAACGCTGCGCCCCCTAGGGGGCATATTGGGGAACGAAATCCAAACACGCCGTGCCGAGGCACATGCCTGTCCACCTGGTGGGAGAGCACCAAGAATGCGACAGACAAACAAAGCCTTTCCTCAGAACGGGACCATGCCACTGATGCCACGGGCCGCTCACGCAACGTGGCAGAAATGGGAGAACCTGAATAGATCGAGGGGAACATCTCATCCAAGTTAAGAGCACAGCTATCATCAGATAGCTATGCTATGTGAGTAGAACTAGCCTGGACACACAAGACCACTGAGGAGGTGAACTAGAAAGCCTCTGGAGGAGCTCAAAAAATGCTACTTAAATCCCAGGTAAAGAGACTAGCTGCTGAGCTAGAACACAGCTATCATCAGATAGCTATGTCCCTAAGGTCTTATGAAGGCTTGTAGACCCAAATAACATAGCCAAGATAGCCTTCCTATGGGGCTGCCCAGACCACAGAGAGTGGGCTATCTACTTACTACCCTAGCAGGGGAGATAGCACTGTCTAGGCAAGGGCTCAAAGATATTGCTACTTAAAGACCCTAAAAAAGAGAAGCAGACACTAAGCTAGCACACAGATATCCTCAGATAGCTATGCACCTAGGAAGGGCTACCAGAAGGGGGACTGACTGAAACTACCCAGACCACAAAAAGTGGGCTGTCTACTTGCAACCCTAGCAGGGGAGACCGCACTGTCTAGGTAAGGGCTCAAGGAGACAGCTACTTAAAAACCCTAAGAAGGAGAGCAATCACTGAGCTATCAACAGCTAGTCCCGCACAACAACTAAATAACCAGGTAAACCCTCCTAAGAGGCTGCCCAGACCACAAAGAGTGGGCTATCTACTTACAACCCTAGCAGGGGAGATAGCGCTATCTAGGCGAGGGCTCAAGGAGACCACTACTTAAAGACCCTAGGAAGGGGAGCAGTCACTGAGCTAGCACACAGATATCCTCAGATAGCTATGTACCCAGGAAGGGCTATCAGAATGGGGGCTCGACTGAAACTACCCAGACCACAAAGAGTGGGCTGTCTACTTACGAAGGCCTCAAAAGACTGCTACTTAAAACCCTAAACAGGGGAACAATCACTGAGCGAGCACATAGCTATCCTCAGATAGCTGGGCTGTAGGAAAAAGGGACCACTCCATAGGAGGACTCACCTCAACCGCAATGGAACACAACTAGCCTCAGATAGCTGTATTCAGGTAAGCCCAACCCGCCACACCAATGGCTGTAATATAACCACCCCCAGATGGCTATACTAAGGAGGGCCCCAAACCGTGTCAGTCCCAAGTAAACAATACACAGCTAGCCTAGATAGCCTTCCTGTAGACTTTCCCAGACCACAGAGTCTTGGCAAGGGCTCAAAGAGACCGTTACTTAAAACCCTAGGAAGGGGAGCAGTCACTGAGCTAGCACACAGATATCCTCAGATAGCCATGCACATGGGAAGGGCTACCAGAAGGGGGACTGACTGAAACTACCCAAACCACAAAGAGTGGGCTGTCTACTTACGACCCAAAGAGGGGAGACAGCACTGTCTAGGTAAAGGCTCAAGAGACCGTTACTTAAAACCCTAAGCAGGGGAGCGATCACGGAGCTAGCACATAGCTATCCTCAAATAGCTAGGTTCTAGGAAAGGGGCCCACTACATGAGAGAGCAGTAGAACACAGCTAGCCACAGATAGCTGTATTCAAGTAAGCCCGTCCTACCAAAAACAATGGCTGGAATATAACCACCCTCAGAAGGCTATACTAAGGAGGTCCCCAATCCATGTCAGTGTCACAGGAGGCTAGCAAAGCACGGTGCTATTGACTACGATCTCACAAGAGGGAGATCCAGACCATCAGTAAATGATTCGCTAAAGAGCGGACACAAATATCATAGTCCGAGATCAAGCCTGATGTAAGCGGTAGCCATAGCACTAGAGGGCTGGACACAGCTATCCTCGAACAGCAGTTCTCTCAGATAAGGCTGAAGATTACCCAGGCCACAGAAGAGGGCCATCTATTTAAAACCCCGAAAGGGAGACAGCACAGTCCAGGCAATGGGCTCACAGAGACCACAATCTAAAAACCCCAAAAGGGAAGCAGTCTCCGTGCTGGAACACAACTATCCTTGAATAGCAGATTCCTAAACAAAAGCTTCAGCACTTACTCAAAAACTTGTGCCAAGGGGAACCCAACCTAGTTATTAGAATCTAGGCTAGAATATAGCTGCCCTCAGACCGCCATATTCCAGAGCAAAAGATATTCCCCATAACCACTCTAGGTGCTGAAAATCCTGGGAGAGAAAACTCGCAAGCCTCTCTCTCCACAGAATATTTAAATATATTCACGCCCAGCGAGACTCTCCACACACAATAACATGCATATTAGAGAGGCATGGCCGAGCTGAATATAGCTCCGCCCACAATCTTGCAGTATCAGGGCTGAAACGACTCTGTGCTCACTCTTCATTGTCATAACAACCCAACAATATCTGTGGCATCTGACAACCCATATAGAGAGGGTGTGCAGATGCCGCAGATCAAAGCGATAACCGCGATGTGAGATAAATTGTGCCGCGGCAACGGCGGAACCGGGCCGCGAGACACAAACACTCTTCCATATTCCTTAGAAATAGGAACAAATGCGAGCGGAGCTTAGACATCGTGACACATCACAATGAGCGTGTAACTTTGAACGCGCGTGCTATTCACCGAAACAAACGCAAAAGCAGAACATACCCTCGAGTGTTAGAATCCAAACATGGAGGCACACATTCCCTAAGGCGTTGCTCGACTCGAGCGCTATCCGCAGGATCCGATAACCCAAAAAGGGCATCTTCATCCCCGCGAATCCCTAGATCCGAGTCTTCGCCATGCCTCAGCAACAGCGGGACCCGAACTGCGAGACGCAAGCACTTGTCACTCATCTCTCGAGAAGAGGGACAAACGCGAATGGAGCTTCTCATTGGATAACGCTCACAATGAGCGTGTTCAGAGCCCTCGAGCAATGAAAGCTAAGCTCCTGACCAAAACAGATGACAGATAGACGGCTCCTGAAGACAGCAAAAAGGATGACGTATTCAGCAAGTGCCCTTTTATACTTCCGGGTATTCCGCCTATGACGTCATGGGCCAGGTGGGCCAATAAATTGGCGTTGTTTCACACGTGCGTCAGACACCGGTCATGCAGGCTGCATTCCCCAATGTGACCCCTAGGGGACGCAGCGTTGAGTTCCCTAGAAGGGGAACTCCTGTTATAATCACTGAAGCTGCAAAATGAATCTTGTATTTAGCTACATCATATCTACACTTGGTTGTTTATGATGAGAGAAGTCTCGAGCTTGCAGATTTCAGTCAGTGAGCGGGTGCACTCAACAAAACTCCGGCGTTTTCAGCACTGAATAGATACACATCTGATTTGATTGAGCTTATTAAATTCATAAGCTCAACAGAAACGTGTGTAATTGGTTATAAGCCTCAACGAGTAAAATACAATATGCTGCAACTGCTCAGATCTAAATGAATTTCAGCAAATTGACACTTTTCATTCATTTTCACATTTCATTTTAGTGTCGACACAGCTGTAATAGTTTTGGCATTTTTTTGCCCCTTTATCTTGAATTTGTGAGACATTTTTTTCATTTTGGTAGCATTTTTGCCACAAGTCCCCGTTGATTTCCGAACCTGGTTCCAACACTCCTCTGTTTCCCGTAATGCTTCAGCTCCATCGATTGTATCTAGCCTATAGGTGCTTTCACGCCATGTCGTAATTACAAGATTGCAACTTGTAAAAAGCGTTCAAGTCGTCGTAGAACTCATTAATACAACTTGTAAACTGGGAACTTTCTGAGAGCTTCTACTTGCTACTACGACATTACCGCTGCACTCTGTGTGGGCGTTGATAGTGTTGCCATGAAAACGCATAGGTCGCCTGTTGTCATCTCACGGTATTACAACATGGCGAGACCGGGTATGGTTGTAACCACTGTTCTCTGTTATAGATCAGTGGTTGTCAATCTTTTTGTTTCAGCATCTGTAACTCACTGAATTTTTGAGCTAGACTGCTCAAACTTTTATACAAAGTACCCACATTTATTTACTACAAAAGGCACCTGTTCAATACACGGTGTGCCTTTGTTACAATCTACCCCACTGCTGGGGTAGGTGGTAACACATGCTGGGGTAAGTTGTAACAATTAGACAAAAGAAGCAAAAACAGCAGCTACCCCAAAAACCGGTTTATTGAAACAATCTAAAAGAACAATACAAAACAATGTCTCACTTTCCATGACTGACCACAGTTCAAATCCGCTTTCTGTTTGATGTAGGAGTGTGTGTAAATTGGACTACTAGATCAAACTTTCTAAACAGTGTTTATGCTTAATGAACACTCAACTCCAGTGTACCGAGGTAAAGAACATGATCTAACACAAAACTGTGCAAATTTGTGTTTGAGATTGTGTCTATTTATGAATGTTTTCAATCAGAGTCACAATGGTGACAAATCAATGTTTTTAACCCTAGAGTGCAGGCTTGGTGGACCCAGAAACTGCATGGGGCACATTTTACCCACACATCATTTGGCTTTGAGCTGCCAAAAAAGCTCCATGTGGACAACATGAAAGTTCATGAAAGTTTAGCATCCCCAGAAAGGATGACCTGTCATCCAGTGTTTAGCTAGCAGTATAATGTTTTGAAATTAGCGGTTTAAAAATGCATCACATTTTGCCTGAGAATCTACAATTTATTCTTATGTAAATTATATGATTTTATCTGTTTACAGTTTAAGTACTAAATAAAATATAGTTTTGGTCAAAAAATGTACATTCTTACCTCAAAATCTGTATTTTCTTTATAAAATCTACATGTACCTATTTATACAGCCTTGACAACCATTCATATAAGATCAGGGAGGATTTGGGTAATCAATGAAATTATAATAGAACTATCTTATCCCTGATTGGAGGAATTCGTGTTGTTACAACTCTCCCCATGTTACGACCTCCCCTAACCATTAAATATAATATGGAGACAATGTGAGCTGATTTTTAACTAACCTGAGTAATCTTTAACTGACCACCCAGGTAATCTTTTGTCTTCATAAAAATGTTCTGACCTCACAAAAAATATGTCAAGGTTAGTGGACAGTTGGGAGGTTGAAAGATTAATCAGTAAAAGTATTTTCATAATCCAGAGTCCAGATCTACTTTTATTTCCACCATCACTGGAGATATGAACAAACAAACTTAGCATTTGATATAGAACCATTTCATCAGTGTTCAGAACAGGGGCGGACTGGCCATATGGACGTTCTGGAGAAGTCCAGAATGGCCGTCCACCCGATGGCTGTCGGCCTGCTGGTTCTTCATCAAAGAAAAAGTGTCAGATTAAGTGACGTGACGTCTGACAAAAGGGGGCGCTAATGCAATCTATTTTTGCTTATAAGAAACCGAAACTGATGCGAAAGAGTGGGCTCGTGAAGTCGTGATGGCAAGCAAAAGACGTGAAGATAAAGGCAGTTGGGAGAAGCTAAATGCCTATAGCACTATAGTAAAATCACAGGACACCCCTAGTCCGAGCGTCCACTGCTATTTATCACTCTGCATTGTCTGGCATGAATATTCCATTCATTCATAACAAGACAGCAGCGATTCTACAACGGGTTACATTTGAGAGATACTGAGTTAGAGTAAATGAAATAGCCTATAAGGTGATTAGTCTGATTAACATCACACACACACACACACACACACACAGAGAGAGAGAGAGAGAGACATATGAATACTCAAATGGAAGAATTCTGTTGTTTCAGGTTTCTAGATTCTAAGTTTATGTTTATCATTGCCATATACATTTTGCATTCTGCTCTTTTTATGTAGATTTCAAGTATTTTAGTTCATACAATAATACATTTATTTCAATCCTCTGTTGAAAAAAAAATAGAAACCATCACATAATTTGTAATGGTTTTAGTGGTTATAATGAAAATTGCATTGGTTTTAATGGAAACTGTAATGGCACCTGTTGGTCTCTACTGGTAATTGGTCACCTTCTAATCATGGCTTTTGTTAAAGCCACTAAATCCTAATGTAATATGTCCAAAAACACACTACAGAAAACCATTATTTAATGGTTTTAATGGTTAAAAGTTGATGGTTTGTAATGGTATTTGTAGTGGAAGTCATTAAAATTTCTGTGATGGTCTCTATTATTTTTGTCAGCAGCGTCACTATGGGTTTTGTGATGTTATTTGCCATAAATATGATAGGATTGCTGTAATATTGTGAGATAGTAGCGACTGTTTGTAGTTGTGGTGGGCCTATTTGGGAGAAAATCCAGGGCCGTTTTTTTTACTCCCAGTCCATCCCTGGTTCTGAATAATACTTCAATAGTTTATGCGATATGTCAATGGCAAATAAAGACAGAAGAAATAAAGTACTTTTAAAAACTTTGGAAAGATAAAACAGGCCTTTAGTATTGTCATCAACCATGACCAATAGAACACATTTCATGATAAACTTGCATAAAAATGTCTGAGAAGCATATTACAAGTAACTAGGTGTAGTCCACACAGGCCATAAAAAATAAACAGAAATAGCGTGCACAGGAGCAAGGTACAGGTGGCAGGTACTGGCGCAGGACACAATGTCACACATGTCCATTTCAACGGTGCAACATTCAGACAATTCATTCGTCATCAGGCAGAAATAAATAAAAACAAAATTTGGTCGAAATGTTCCAATGTTCAACTTTAAACATTCAAGATATTGTGATATAATATTTGTAAACTGTAATTAATTTTACAGAAATAAATGCTACAGTAAAAAACTGGCTAACTATACCATTTTGCAAGAAAAACTGTGAATTACCTATTTTAAATGGAATACAGTAAAAGGACATTCCCATAATCCCTGTGTAACACACCATCACGTATGATTATTTTATTTAAATAGTTTGTTTATTCTAATTTTTGTTAGCAGTAATGTACATTATAGAATGTTTTGTGTTACACTTGTCTCTTAAGAACATGTTTTATGGTCAGGCAATGAACACTGATTCAACATGTGGATTTCTATTGTGCCACATGAATTAATATGGTAGATATCAGTACATTTTAAAGTTAAAAGCAGAAATTGGTCATAACTTGGTATATTAACTTTATATCACTGCCTTTTTTAAAATAATACATTTAACATGATATATTTTTTTTATGTATATTATTATTTTAGCCTAAATACCAATGAAAATTTGTGTAGATGTTTTTAAAAGTTCGTCTTGAGCTTAAGATGGTGGTTGTGCAGTTACCCAGATATTGTTCAGGAGATATTTTGTGTCCTTGAATTTTATCAGAACAAAGTACAGAGTACACTGTATAGGCATCAAAGCAAATCTTGATTGTGGTCATAAACTTAATGTTTGGACAGCAAATATAACAAAGACATCATCAAACCATCTTCACGTAACCAGTGAATGATAACATTTATTTTCCATGTTGTCATACTGTATAGTGTAATTCTAATTTAGTCATATACCAATTCCACTGGATATCTATCTATCTATCTATCTATCTATCTATCTATCTATCTATCTATCTATCTATCTATCTATGTATCTATCTATCTAGAGCAATCGCATTTTAGGTGCTATCAGTCATCTTTCATATTTTCAAAAAATTTTAACATCCTCTGAGCATTTTGTGGGAATTGTGGTTGTTTTAGTTGATGCCTTTTCTTTTTTGGCTGGCTTTTTTTTTCTGGCCTAAAAACCCAATATAAACACACGTTTGCCTTTATAATTGACTACATTACTGTAACAAGAAATACACTGCTTATGTACCGTATATGTTATTATTTAAAAGAACTGTTATTTATTGTGATGTGTTACGTAATAGCTGTGTTCCTTCAGTCAGCCATTATATCCAAATCATAAGAGTGTTTCACAGCATTATGATGTCTTAGTTAGGTGTGCTCAAGTGAGTCAAATAGTGTTGGAAAATGAGGTTGGAAAATAAGTAGAAATGTGAAATGATTCAAAGGAAATTAGTCTTTATCTTTATAAGTGTTTCATGATCTGTACATCACCTCTCTCACAGTGGACTTTGATACATGATTACGGCTTTCAGAAAGTGTTTTAATATCTGAACCATATACTCTGGTCAGTAAACTGTTACACAAGCTGAGATGTGTTAGAAGCTACACCAGTACAGGACTCCGGTGTATTATTTTTCATGTGTTTGGACTTGTACTGGCATCATTCTGGGAAATGATTGGGATAAGCTACACGTCTTCATTCATTCTGATCCTGAGTCTTTCTCTCATTTCAGGTAGGGATAAAAATATACATGAAATATGAATTGCTGCATATGAAAATATAATAAGGATGGATAAACATGTAAATAATGTATCAGAATAATGAGGGATTACATTAGGACAATATCAACTATTTAAAAAATGTAGTCATATTTTAAAATTAATTTGCAATGTGAGACCTTTTCTACTGGGTCATAAATTGACCAGCTTGAATATGAAGCATTATACATTCTATAGAAATATAATTTAATTAAAAATATAATGTTGGTGTTTATTTGAGAGAACCAACTGAAAGGAACAAATATTTTGTTGATGTCATACCTTGATTCCTCCAGAAGCATCTGTGTAAGATTATGGCAGCCCTGAAAGTGTATTTAGCAAGAAATACAGCATGTCTGTCAAAAACAAATTTGTACCATATGCAAACTCTCAATAAAATGTAAGATGGCAATATGGGGAATTGAGAAAAGTCGGTCAATGAACATTTATAGTTTTATGATTATTCTTTGTTTTTATAATCTGTATAAACCCTCTTCTAATGGACTTCGCTACAGGAGAATGCAGGAATATTGTTTTTCCTTTTTTGAGGGAAAGGTTTAAGAGCTGACCAAATTTTTGAGGGAAAAGTTTAAGAGGTGACCAAGAGTTGAGACAGTTACACACCATCAAAAATGGTAATTTTGCAGGCACATAAAGTGACTATATGGCACTTAAGTTACACTGGCCAAATCTGAATGTTGGGGGGGGGGGGGAAACACATCCACCTAGGCCTAACCAGTTGATAATGTATACACAACATGCATTGTTATATACAGTAGTACAGTGAATCTTTTTTTGTGTGAAAATCACATTTAGACTAACTGCATATTTGCTTCATAACCAGACGGTGTCTTTATGTAGAAAATAATGATTTTATTTTATTTTGCCAGTTTAGACCTCATATCCCCCCCAAAACAACAACTGTTTCTTTATCCAAAACAGATCCAGCTTTAACTTTTGCCCCAAAAGCAGACACATCTACAGAAGTTGCTATAGTCCTACCTATAAATGATACTGGCAATTCAACTACAGCAGGTAATTTAGATATTTAAATCACAACCGAATAAAACTAAATTCCAAGAAGCTGTTATATAAGAATAGGGAAATTTTTCATATTAAATGTATGTATATATATATATATATATATATATATATATATATGCCACTAACAATTACTTTTATAATTAAGTGACCAGTTGATAATTTCCTTGATTAAATAAGCAAACTGAAAAGCAATCTGCAATCTAAATAAGCAAAAAGCAATCTGATTTCCCAGATAAAATAAGCAAATTGAAATGAAGGCTATAAAACAAATAGCCTATAGGCTATACATTTTGTGGGGGGGAAAAAACAAAGTTACATTATAGGCTAACATTTATGTAACAAAAACCACTGTGGACAGATAAAACAGGTGGTTAACTGGCAATGTTTTATTTTTTAAAGGGGTCATATGATGCTGCTAAAAAGAACATTATTTTGTGTATTTGGTGTAAGGAAATGTGTTTATGCGGTTTAAGGTAAAAAAACACATCATTTTCCACATACTGTACGTTATTGTTTTTCCTCTATGCCCCGCCTTTCTGAAATGCGTCGATTTTTACAAAGCTCATCGTTCTAAAAAAGCGAGGTGTGCTGTGATTGGCCAGCTATCCAGTGCATTGTGATTGGCCGAATACCTCAAGCGTGTGACGGAAATGTTACCATATTGTGATGATGCCCTGTCAGGCCGGAGCGATGATTCAAAAACATAAAAACCCATTATAAACTAGTGTTGGGTCGTTCTTGAACGATTCTTTCATTTTGAACGAATCTTTAATGTGACTCGGGAAGAACGAGTCGTCTCGGGGAGTGATTCGTGATACAACAAGCCCTACTCTACACTGCCCAAAAAACTCGCTTTAAATATATAAAATATAAAAACTCTTTAAATATAAAAGACGTACTTACAGTCTATGAGTCAGAACAGCCGGCATTGTAGTCTACTCTGCCAGGATCAGGAAACGGTCCTCCATAAAATGTGCTGCACACATCAGAATATTTGGGTTGAAGTGTTCTGGAACAGTGTTGTAAATACAACTTAACCACTGATTTCTAGTCGTGTCTATTTTTTGAAAAAACGGCCAAACAAAGTAGTTTCGCTTTCACAACGAAACACAGCTTCACACACGGTGGCCTAGAGTGAGCGGTGGCCAGGGGATGAAGTGAGGAACAGCCGGAGGGCTAGAGTGAACAGACGTGGCAGTTTCGACGAAGGAGTGTCCGGCGGGCTTGCAGCAATCACATGTGACGACCCCGGGCTGGACTCTGCTTCGTCCACGGTGAAAGCTGATCCGGCGATCCACAGCGCGAAGTTGTAGTATTTCCTCAGCAACCAGCATGGATCAGCTCCAGGCATGACGAAGCAGATATCGTACTCTTTTGGAAGGCCAAACAAAGTAGTTTCGCTTTCACAACGAATCACA
>NW_015505189.1:2814230-2814523 GCF_001515645.1 Sinocyclocheilus grahami | reverse complement strand
TCAGAATATTTGGGTTGAAGTGTTCTGGAACAGTGTTGTAAATACAACTTAACCACTGATTTCTAGTCGTCTCCAATTTTGGAAGGCCAAACAAAGTAGTTTCGCTTTCACAACGAAACACAGCTTCACACACGGTGGCCTAGAGTGAGCGGTGGCCAGGGGATGAAGTGAGGAACAGCCGGAGGGCTAGAGTGAACAGACGTGGCAGTTTCGACGAAGGAGTGTCCGGCGGGCTTGCAGCAATCACATGTGACGACCCCGGGCTGGACTCTGCTTCGTCCACGGTGAAAGCT
>NW_015505189.1:2752613-2814001 GCF_001515645.1 Sinocyclocheilus grahami | reverse complement strand
GTGTGTGTGTGTGTGTGTGTGCGCGCGTGGGTGTGTGAGAGAGAGACAGCGTCACATCACAGTAGAGTCAGCTGTCTTAACCGTGGCTTGTGTACTGCATCATTACTGTGTCTGTTCCCCTTTCGGGCTTGAACTGATGGTAAAACTAATGACATTTATTTTGAAAGATGAAGCCCGCGATTATGGTAAGGGGAGTTACATTTCCGACGAGTGCTTGCGGTGTTCGGCCAATCACAATGCACTGGGTCCGCTGGCCAATCAGAGCAGACTGCGCTTGTCGGAAGGAGGGACTTTGTAGAAAACTAAGCGTTTGAGAGAGGCGGGCCATAGAGGACCTACAATAATGTACAGTATTTGAAAAATAATGTGTTTTTTGAACATTAAAGCATGTCAACATATTCTGTTACACCAAATACACCAAATAATGATCTTTAAAAAAGCATCATATGACCCCTTTAACTTTTATAAAGAATATCTTTTTGGATTTGAGACTTTAGTCTTTCCAACTTTACAGATCTTCTTTATGCACCAAGAGCTTGTAACACTTCAAAGAGAAAGGAAAAATTGAAATCACATCATATGACCCCTTTAAAACTTGACATAGTGTCTTAAACCTGCAGTGACTTGTTGAGCACTTTTGCTACATTTACATGTAGTCATTTTGCTACATTTACGTTTACATTTATGCATTTTGCATTTTGCTAAATGGAAGTACACGAGTGAATTTCTAACATTTATTTGTAAGAAAAAAATTCCCATTGCTCCCGTGCTTAAGGGGTCAACAGTGTACAGGGGTCAGTTTGATTACTATGTGGGAGCACGGTTCAATCTGTTTATATTACATTGTTTTGATAAATTAACAGAGTATAAAACTGTTTTGTTTTCTCCTGTTGATGTATAATTCAAGGAATATTCTGTTTAATGTTATACAGTAGTATACTGATATAAGTGTTAAGGCAATAAAAAACATGTTTTGCACCCAAATTATAATCGGGCAGGTTAAGCGATATCAATCGCGAAGCTCGGTGTAGACTATACCACACTGCCAACAGTAATTGACCTAATAAAAACTATTCTGTACAGCATGTAATTATGCAGTAAAATATTACATATAATCTAGGATTATTTAAAGAAGCTGTACCATTCGACATCTTGCTTGGTAGGATGGTATAAATGCTTGGAAATATTTCACGTCTTTAATTCCATTCATTATTTGCAGTGTGCCGTGCCTGCCATCCAATAATCGCAGTAAGTTTTGAGCTTTGTTACTTTTAATTAGAAATAAAGTATCAGCTTTCAAAATCTGTCAGTTTTATCACAAAATACAAACTATAAATGTGATTTTTCAGCCACAGAAAGACGTCAGTAAAACAATGTCACGTAAAGTCACATTTATCTCAGGAAAGACATTCATTGTACATAAACTCGATAGTCAGCTAGAAAAAATAATTAAATATAAATTATATTTTACTTAAACTGCTGCCTTAATTTTTAATGTTCATTTGAAGAAATCTGTCATGAGAATGTGCAGGGAGACTTGTTAGAAAATGTTTACTCAATAAAATCATGGTGCGGTGACTTCACTTGTTATGATGTCTTGAACAATTCAGTTTTATATTAGTAGTTGTAGCCATTGCATTGTGAATGTCGTCTCAGCCATCACTGCGGGAGAATGTGTCAGCGTGGACGAGCACTGTCTACGCCGGGCGTAGTTGTGCCTGATCGTAGTTTTAGTTGGTGCAACAGATATACATATTTGTCGTAAAGCTGGACGTTGCAGAGCCCAGTGTAGGGCTTATACCCAGCTTTTTTACGTCTAACTGGTGCAACCGGCTCCTGGTATAACCTAGAACAGTTCACACAACAGATATTTTTACCATATATTACTTAATATTTAAGACAGATATTACAGTTGATTTAGTCATTAGGCCTGTTTCACACAGAACAAGCAGCATGTAAGTGGCGGTTGGAGGAGCAGGCTGACATCATGCTTTTCAGCAAGTCATGTTTCATAACTGGTTTGTTAAGAAAGTGTTCCCGCAGTCAGTTCTTCCTCTGATAATGGCTGTCAATTAAAACCGGTTATCAGGAGTGTGCGTGAGAGCATGATCATCATGGTCCACATTTACATCCAGTCAGCACAAAATGGGATCCAAACCCAAAATTGTAATTGATATTTCAGATTAACTGAATAGAAAGTGCTGATTATTTTATGTTTCCTTATACAAGCTTATACTGTTAACTTATTGTGTTGAAACAAGTATATAGGGTATTTTCAACAGATGTTCCACTGAGTACAGCAGAAATAGGCTCAGTGTTATACCAATAACAAGAACTATTTCTGTTTCCACAGCAGATCTCACTTCATATTCACCTTCACCTTCAACAGAAGAAACATCCAGAACTCCAGATGATAGTACAACAGAGATTTCTGCTTTAACTTCAACAGATCCTGATGCAACTACAGCTGACACCACTGATTCATCAGATATTTCAACAACTATTGATGTCACAGGAACAGAAGAACCGTCAAATACAGCAGAAACATCCATAACTCCAGATGATAGTACAACAGAGATTTCTGCTGTAACTTCAGCAGATCCTGATGCAACTACAGCTGACACCACTGATTCATCAGATATTTCAACAACTATTGATGTCACAGGAACAGAAGAACCGTCAAATACAGCAGAAACATCCATAACTCCAGATGATAGTACAACAGAGATTTCTGCTGTAACTTCAGCAGATCCTGATGCAACTACAGCTCACACCACTCTTGTGACAGAAGACAGTGCATCTACACCAAATCCTGCCTCAAGTACAGCTGATTTCACAACTACAAAAGATGTTATAACACCAACAACAAGCTCTACTCAGTCAACGACCAAAACCACAACTGCCAAACCTATTGAGTGTGAAAATGGTGGAACTCCACAACCAAACAATCAGGCTTGTTTCTGTCCGAACGGTTTTACGGGGAGACTCTGCAGTACTGTTGAAACTCAAATTGTACCAGGTCTGTCTATCAATTAAGTTTTGGTAGCAATGAAAAAAAAAATTATTTAATGATTAACTTGTCTGCATTTCCACATCACAAAAGTGAGTGGGCTTGACATGCCAATTTCTCTGGATTAATTTTGCTACAATATAATTTTTAGTCTTGCCTTCAGAATACATTCACCACAATTAAAGTTACTGCAGTTGTTTTTCCAGTGATATTTGTCTCATTAATTAAAATTTAGTGCATTAAAAAGTCTTCAAATCTGCATGTGTGGTTAAATAATGGCATAAATCCAAGTTTTGTAAATGCAACAGAAACCTAGTTAGAAAACACATCAACTAGACTACATGAGATGGGCAGATGCCCTGTCTAGTTTTAATTAGTTTTACACTTCCTTATACTTTTTAAAAAAAACATTCTGAACATTATATACTTATTTGTCTTAAAATTTCCTCTATTTTTGTTTTAGATATCATTGAAAGGACAGTCAATGTTACAATGGAAATAAATGAAAAATTTACAGATGACTACGAAAACACATCATCAAATGCATATATAACATTTGTTGAAAAATTAAACGAAAAAGTAAGTATTGTTGTTTAGATGGCTTGATCACTTAAATATTATTGCCCAGAAACTTTAGGTGATGTGTCCTCATACATTTACTAAAAAAATACATTTGCATACATTTACTAAAAATGACCAGTTGATTAAAAGTGCAGTAATTTAAGTGAAGTTAGTTACGTTAATTTTGAAAAAAGCTCTAACTTTTAATCACTTGTTTGCAGATGACTCTGTGTATGATAAGTTGTTACTTATGCAATATTTTTAAGAGTGACCTAAGTGTTCTAGACCTCCTTCACAAACAGTATTTTGGACGGTGGAGGTCATCATTTTTTGGCTTGAAATATTACAGATATATTTTATACAATTATAGGTGGTGCCCTTATATAAAAACAAAATAGAAAATTTTTTGCGTTTGGACAACATAATTCTAAGGTAATTCATCTACTTTGACAGCACAAGCTATTTTGTAATTACAAATATCAAATATGCCCTTATAATATCTGACTATTAAGTCTTAATTCAATCTCTTTTTTTTCATGTCAAAGTGCTGGTGGACCATTACAACAATATAGTCAAAGAAGAAGAAGAAGCTTGCCTTTGAAGGAAACTAAAAGGTAACAGTACAAAATGTTATAAACCAAACATGTATACAGTAACAAATTCTTTCAAATAATAAATCAATCCAAACCTTGTATTATACCCAATCCAAGAGAACCTAAATTTATAAATAAACACAAAAAAATACACCAATTAAAAAATTCTTTAAAACTTGTAATTTTTGTCCTTTTCTTTTTTTTCTTAGTCTGAAAGTTGAGCATGATGTCCTTTTTAACATCGATAATAACAACGAAAATGAGGAGAATTATGAAAATATTGTTACGGAAGTGAAAGAAGTTCTTGTTGACATTAAAGCTGGTTCAGGTAGGTCATCATATGCATTTTCCCTGTGATCTAAATTTTTATTGGATACATTATTAATCTGTTTGTTCATTTTTTTTTTCCAATTCTAGACTTTGATGTTAATAATGCCATTGCATCAAAGACTGATCTCAATGGTGAGTTTTCATTTAACTTATCGTGCTAAGAGCAAGAAGAATAGTGAGTTATTCTATATAATATTAATTAGTTGTCTCATTTTATTAAATTATATACTCTATACCAAATATGTTCTTACTTTTTAAGTACTGAGTGAACTATTGAAATAACTGAAATGAGTTTGAATGTGTTTTAATGTTTGATGTATACTGAATGTATATTTAAACATGCTGCATAAGTTTTCAACCATAGTTCTAAGAGGAGGTACAGAAATCAACAAAAGAAGCTAAAAAAAAATGCATAGGTCATTGGAGGGAGTTTTGCTATAAATACAGTAGATTCGTAAGAAAGCATGTTTGGAGTACATACAAAATGCAGAAAAGTGTTGCTGTTGTGCAGTGAGACCAAAATATGGCTTCTCCGCTAAAACCCAAAACAAGTGAGAATTTGATGCTGGCCACACCTTAAAATCACCATATTTACATCAAATTACAGTGTTGGCTGCATGGTGTTGTGAGGTTGCTTTTAATGTTTAATGATAGGTCATTGTGTTAAAAGAGAAGAAATAATGGATGTTGAAAAATACAGGGAAATCTTAGAGGAGAAGTTTCAATAATTGAATGGTCCCAAGCACAAGGCCAAATTAACATAAAATTTTTATTCAAATCAAGGAATTTTTGAAGTGTCTGAATGCTGTAATTTATTCATTTTTATTTTATCTATGACTGCTGCATTTTTTTTTATTTCCACAGTCAAAGAGGTGTGTGCCAAGGCTACGGAAGTTTTTCCTGCAGATTTCCAAAAGTATTTTGAAGCAGTTACGTTGAGTGGCAAAGTGACATGTGTGACTCCATGCAATGCAGCTCATAGTGATCCGCAAATTTGTAAGAACAGCGGCACCTGTGAAGTTTCTGGTCAGGGCCCATCCTGCTAGTATGTGCTTACTTTTATATTCTTTACATTTTCTAGACTGACAAAGAGAGGTACTTCTTTCTTTATCGGTTAAAGATCTGGGCTGGAAACTGGAATGATTTAAATGAAACAAAAGCAAAAGTTGCACAAAAATATGCCGATGTTTCTCTGAACATTTAAAAGGACTTACAATGCATTTTTGCTCTAGTTGCCGCTATAATGATGACTTCTGGTACTTGGGAGCGGATTGCAATTTACAGGTGCACAAAGTTGGATTTTATGCTGGATTGGGAACAGTGGCAGCCATAGCAGTAATAACTGTAGCATTCCTGACAGCTTATCTCATTATAAACAAACGGACGGTGAAGAGGTAAGTAATTTCATGCACTTTATTAAACTGCTTCAGTTCAGCAATGTACTTGTGATGTCTGGTGTCATGTGGTTTTGAGGACATGCCAAGGCAATGCAATCATGTTAAGGTCAGGAGGACTTTGATTGGGACACTTCAGAAGGCATGTTTTCTACTGCAGAATAATTTACTCCTGTGCTTTGGATCGTTGATCAGGCATCACCTGTCATCTGTTGATCATCAGTTAGCAGACAGATGGCCAGCAGAATGCATGTAAAATTGTAAAAATTCATGTTTCCGTTGATGATAGCAAGCTGTTCGGGCCCTGTGAACACAAGATCATGGCAAGATCATTATGTTCTGATGGATTTGCAGACAAACCTAACAGCAGATTTGTTCAGCAAATGCTCTGAAATAACAATTGATTGGCCACTCTCAAGACCAGAAAAGCAGGCTGCCTGGAGCAGTTTACTGTTAATTTGACACATTTCTAATATTATTTGATTATTTAACTGTACTCCTGAAATACAGTATATGAAGGCTACCATCCTATGCAATTCAAAACAGCCCCCCTAAAAATCTGTGAAAAATCTCTTATTTACATGGCTATATCAATGTGGTATGTGTATCGGGAAAGAAAGAGGGTGTTTTCATGAATAAATGTGTTTTTATGCCTTCCTGTCCATAACTTTATTTCTGTCTCACAGGAACAAGGACATTAAGCAAGAGCTAGTGAAAGAATGGTTAGAGGATGACTTTGAATGGCCACCACAAAATAAAACATCAAACACAGGTAGCAAAAAACAAAACAAAACAAAAAACTATAAATTTTCGGCATCATTCAATAATTATTACCTGTAAGTGGTACCTGAATATTTGAACCATTCACCTTTTGTGCACAGTTTTCTAAAATTAACCATACTGTTCTAAGTAAATTAGGTAGATAAATACTTGGAATTAACCTGAATAAATCATAGATGCAGTATATTATTCCAAAATGGAAAAAAAAATGTTAAATTACATATTTTGTGAACCTGTTGTGATGTAATATAAACTTGCCAAGAGAGGATGGGGCAGTAAAACTATATTTGGCCTGACAGCCTGTGTGTGAAGTGCTGTTAATTTCACAAGTAAAGATGCACAGTGCATATTTAGGATCTAAGCATACTCAGTAGTTTCTTGGTGAGTTTGATTAAGACTAGACTAAGCAAGCTGCAACAAATGTATATTATGGCCATGTTCACACAGCAGCAGAATACGATTGTCAGTCCTGTGAGTCCTTAATACGGTTACGTTCACACACATTTTGGTTATTTACGGGTGTGACAACCGCATTCTGTAACCGAACTCACACCTGTAAATTTTCAGGACTCACAACCGCATTCTGTAACCGAACTCACACCTGCATTCTGTAATCGAACTCACACCTGTAAATTTTCAGGACTCACAACCGCATTCTGTAACCGAACTCACACCTGTAAAAAAAGTCCTGAAAAGGACTTTCAGGTGTGAACGGAACCGGACTGGACAACCGTTGTTTTCGGTAACATACAGTGATGGAGACATGAGCTGCGTGTCATCTGAACGTTTCAGATCCCGTCAGTTTTCCACCGGAGCCGCTCCCGTCAGTTTTGTGTTCTGCGCGCGATTCAAATGCTCCGCTCTCCACCAAAATGTAAACGTTGGTTAATGAAGATTTGACTAAATAACTCGCGGCTCGATTGGACTCTTGTCCTGTCAGAAAGTGATACGACTTTCAGTTTTATGGACGTCGCCATCTTTGATTTGACTTTGGTCACTGTCGCTATGGTTACTGGTAATGCACGTTCATACAGACAGTATTCTAAACACAACTGTAAGCTGCTGTGTGAACGGGACATTTCGAGACTCACGCCTGTAGAGAAAATGCGGTTGTCAATCCCAAACATTGACAGTGTGAACGTAGCCTAAGAGCATTGTAGTCTTTTTTTCTTCATGGGATATTCATTTGATATTTTAACAAGTCTCTGATTAATCAACATACTTTTTTTTGTATTTCCAGCTGACAGATATGATAACCCAGTATACGCACCAGGAGGCAGACATACACAGGACAGTTTCGGAAACTATAAACCAGATTTCTCTTACACCCAGAATTTCTCACCTGAACCTGGTATTCATCTCCGGTATCTTCAGAGGGATCAGTCTGTGAGTACTGAGAGGATACACAAATATACACTTAGCAACATATGCTGTTCTTACAAATAGTCAGTATACAAAACTAAGCTACTACACCCAGCAACAGGGCTTCACTATAATTATCTTTCTTAATTTACTTATTTATCTTATCTGGTTAATAAAGAAAAGACACATTTTAATTTCTGACCTTTACACAATTACATATTTCCATAGAAGGTACTCGTTACAAATAACCAATTATTTTTTTCTGTTGAATTCAATGGAATACAAGCATTGTAACAGCATCGCCGTCATGGCTTTTCTATAACTCCTCATTCCTTGTTTTGCTCTTAACAGATGAAAATGGACAGACCTCAGATCCGTTCATCTTTTGATATTTAATATTCTATGTGTGTGGACATACTGAATGTATATATTGTTTGGTTTATAAATACGCAGTCTTGATCCATCAAAACTCAATCAGTTGCTATTTATACCATTCAATTTAGCAGTTGTACAATTATGCATATTTTCTGTACCTCAGATGTGACAAACATTATCTGACCATATTGTGTTTTATCACATGATGACGAGAAGCAGTAGAACTTCAGCTATGCCCTGCTTATCTTCAGATAAGTTATTAAAATAATCAATGTAGTAAAATTAGATAACTAGTAGTTATCTTTTTTTATAGGTTTTACTTTATTGCTCCTTTAGGTATAATTTCTTATTATTTTTATTCATAATGACATTGCATTAATATAAACTGCTTTGTAAATTACATATTAACCACAAATTATTTATTATCATTATACACCACACATTGTTTGTAAATTGACACTTGCTTATGTTAAAATAAATTATATTCTCAGTTGTTTGTTTTATTGTCTTTTTCCTCTGTGAATGCAATCAAATACATGAACAACGAAGTGATATTCTTGAGCTATTGTGTATTGCTCTATAAGAAAACACCAAATATCATGAGCTTGCAAAGAGGGGCAGAGAATCTTCACAAAACAGCATTCCCAATTACTTTCATGCCTCTTCTTTTCAGTACTTTTTAATGTTTTCCTATTCACAGACACAACAAAAGCACAGTTAATGGGGCTTCCTTACTGTATATTCTACCCCTCAATTTATTCCCTTCAGATTACATTGTTACATTTTTTTTAGAGATTTAATTACTTTGGCAATACTGAATATTATCCTCAACATTTAAAAAACGCTAGTCTTATTTTAAGATAATTGCTTTCAAATTGTGATTTCAACTTTCCAAAAAGTTGTGTGTGTGTGTGTGTGTGTATTTTAGCCTAGTGTTTCACAAAGTGAGCTGCTTTATCTCAGATATCTTATCATCAACAGCATGTCAAACAATGTGCTGGATGGTTAGTTATACAGATGTTGGGTGCGACGCCACACATAGAACAGAACAGGAAAAAGAAACTGATAATCAGCTGCGCTGCCATCAGTATTGAGAAATGTTACAAATGGTAGCATCACTTAACTTGATGTATCTAGATCTCTGTGGTGCAATGAGACTCATGGGTCATTGTGTAAACATATTACTCACTCTAAAGGTTATGCTTTACTAGGGGTAAACCCTTCTGTTTGTGTACCGTTTTGTTTATAATATTTTTTTCTGCACCAAAGACCATAATTCTCAGAGATCTTGGTGGGATGGTTCCAAATCCCCCCCCACGAGATGACAATAAAGGCAATCTAATTCTACTCAGGTACCGCTTTACACAACCGCCAGACATTAGGTTGCACTACAAGTACATTTGAATTTTGGTTCATCATTCTGGAACTGTAAGGGCTTCTGAATCCTTGAGCCAAGCTCAGAGAATCCATACATCTGATTTAGTTTAACTCAGGACATTCTTCCACTATTTAGAATTTTTATGGAAAACCTACCTTTTCTAACTCCTCCTGAGCTGTTGTTTCTATTTGCATGAAACTTGGCAAGCGCCATCCCTGGCAAGGTCCTCATGACAAAAGGTTATCAAAACCATTCTGATTTATGAAACTAACCTAATAAAAAAGGAAAATATCAAATATTCCACTCAAAAGAAATGAATATTCTCATCTGGGACAGAATGAGGGTGAGTAAACATTTTTTCTTTAAAAAAAATGTATTACTGCATCTTAAAAGTTATGCTAAAAGGAAATATTTACTAAACCAGGAATATGTTCCACTGTTTTGGTCACTTGGCAACCAGGTTTTGTTAATCAGACTGAACTCCAAACTTTGAACTAAAATGCTGTTCACTTGACAAAACAAAATTCCATTCCTCTCTAGTTTTTAATATATTCTTATTTTTATGACTTGACAACAGTAGTGGAAGCCACAGGGAAATATTAAACTTAGGAGGGTGATTTTTGAGAGCCATCACTTTAAGGGCATCAGTACAGCTGCAGTTCAGTTTAGGAAGAGTGAAATCTTAAAATACGATTCATTCTTCAGCACATTCATTGAATTTTTTATGTCTTGGTTATTTTTTACAGCAAACTTATTTTAACAGAATCATTCTGAAATTTAAATATATTTATTACATATCAATATAACAGTATGAATACTTAATATGCACACATTTTCCAGGCAAAAGAACATCTGAACCTGTAGCAAAGTGAAACATAAGACCCACACGGAACGTTAATTAGTTGAATTCTGAAAAGCCTGAGACTGGCTAAGCATATCATTTCTCAGAATCTAGGGCCAATCTTTTCAGCAAGGCTACCGGAACTAACAAAGGATTGAGAGGACAGGTGCCAGCTGTAGCCCAGTCTTTTTTGTCCTTTTTGTCCTTTGCTGGTTCTGTGACAGATGACTCACTGGAGGGCTCTTTAGTGGATCCCGTAGTAGGCCCGAGTTTGGGTGTTAATGCAGTAGCATCAGCTACATTAGCCTGTAGGACGTCCCCGTCACTGTTTGAAGAGGAAGCTGGCATTTCTGCAGGTTTGGTGAGCTGTGAGTGTAACTGGAGAAAATGATGTTGAAGTTCCTTGCAGTCCAGTAAGGAGAGCTCCTCAGGCAAACACATGAGCATATCCAACAGCACTGCACTCTCTGCGGATGGAATATGCAAAATATGAGAAAAGAAAAAAAAAGTTCTGTTCATACATCTAAAAAGGATAGTTCACCCAAAATGTTTTTGTAGATAAAGTGAAAGTCAGTGGGGTCCAAAACAACACTGATCCTCACTGACTTTCATTGTAAGGGCAAAAAAATATATATATATATTTTTAAAGACATAACATCCTTGTGTTCTACAGAAGAAAGAATGCCATACAACAAGATGGTAAGCAAGTAGATTGTCATTTTTGGGTGAACTATGCTTTTAAGTTGATCAAATTTCCACATTCCTGGAAAAATGTGTAAAATGGTCATGAAGAATGTAATTTATTGCAGTATTTAAAGGGGTCATGAACTGCCTTTTTA
Organism: Sinocyclocheilus grahami; assembly: GCF_001515645.1. Lineage (NCBI taxonomy): Eukaryota > Metazoa > Chordata > Actinopteri > Cypriniformes > Cyprinidae > Sinocyclocheilus > Sinocyclocheilus grahami. Next base: position 2,802,538 of record NW_015505189.1, on the reverse strand, counting down.
TTATTTTGCACTGTTCTCTGAGGTCCACTTATAATGTTATACATTTTTTTTACATCAAAAAACATCATAATTGAGAAGATAGGCTATTTTCTGTCCTGAACGCTCTGTTTGAATAGGTGTGGTGGATTGTAGACTCAGAAGTAAACGCCAACTGCTATGATTGGCTAACAGTTGTGTATGTTTGACAGCCTACATCCTTCATTGATGGATGCTGCTGTGATTTTGCTGCATCGTCTTTTACTTTCAATCGTTCTGAAAATCCTGCATTGAATGGTGCCTTGTTTGTAAAAGAATCCACAGTAAAATTAAGTGAATAAAGGACAAAGTTCTTACTGACACGGTCTGGAACTACATTAAAAATAAAGTTCATCCACTCTTTCCTAATGTTGAGATCAGAAGGAAGGCAATGCAAAAACTGTTTTTCCACAACTTAGCACTGCATCTTGTTGTTTTTGGAGCATCTTTATCGTTTGGTTTCTGCGTATACCTCTCTCATTATTTACACTACATGCATGAATCGGAGGCGGGGTTTAGCCACACTATTACGTCATAAAGTGGCACATTTCACAACCTGTCGTTTTGGCAGATTGACTTCAATATAAGCTGTTTTTAGACTAACGAGAAAGTTTTTGAGTTCTGAAACTTACAGGATGTTTTTATGGTACAATGACCTCTTATATGTCAAAAGATCAAGGGAATTTAGATTTCTCAGTTCATGACCCCTTTAACATCATAACAGCATATTATATGCAAAATGTATAATTTAACAATGCGTACCCATTGAAGTAAGAGCTGAATTGCAGGTTTTGGAGTCAATGTCACTTAGATATTGATAAATCTTGTCAAAATTCACAACACTCTTCAGCATTCTTGGTTTGCATAGGTAATCATGATCTAACAGTTCCAAATTAACTTGATTGTGCTTATTTGGGGAGACTGACGGTGACACTGGACCAGTGGAAATAGGACTGGACACTGTTGGTTCTGCTTCTGACTGCAGTTGGCTTGGGCTTCTTGTTGTCTGTAAGGATCTTGGTGTGGGTGTTTCAGGCATTTTAGGCACAAGAGGTGAACTGCTTGATGTATTATCGAGTTGGCTAATATGATCAGCAGCATTAGAACTAGAGTCAGGCTGAATAAGAGATGCAACTGAGGGAGAAGAAACGCTGGAATTTGGGCTCATGTCTGAGGTAGAAGGCCGAGATGGGGTTTTAGGGGACTGAACAGGCTGTAGACTGGAGAAAGCAGGTGTTTGTATGATGGGGTGTGGAGGATCAGAGTGCATCAGGCCACAGGGCTCAATGGCAGCAATCACAAGCATCTGATGACAAAGTAAAAAACAACTGAATTTGTGTAACATTTTATCTGCTATAAGAATGATTAAGATGATAGAGGCAATAAAAGAAGTCAAATATTGTACACTGAAACTGAATGACAAGTATTAAGTACTTTGTTCTCTAGGTGTGCTATAAATAGGAGTCATAAATAAGCATCCTAAGAGAATGACAGAATCAGTTGCTGACATTACATACTTATGGAGTAAGAATAAGCATCAATGTAACATGTATCATTGTAGTTCAAAAGTATCAGGTACATACAACCTCATTGTCAAATACAAAGATTATCCATCACAATTTTTCAATTTCTTAGTTTGGTGAATGTAGTGAATGTTTTAGCATCTTCAGTCAAACTCATAACTAATTTGAAAATTTTCCCACAAGCTCTATAAAGCCATGTGTTGTCAGACTAAGGCTGAGAAATTATTGAGGTGAACTTGTACAATTCTTGGTGTGGTGTCTGGTCCATGTAACGCTTCACAATTTAATTTTCAGACCATATGGTGCGAATGCAAAAATGAAACCAAACATTCATTTTTTTCAGTTACTTCATAAATTAATAATGGCTGTTTTCTCTCCTTTTTTCAATTTTACTTTTGCTAAATTTTGACTTCAAAAATGCTCATTTGAATAAAACAAAATCTAAACCATTTTCTGTTTTTCCCTTTTTTTAATCTTACAATTTGCGCTGTACCATTAGCGCGGGGGTGTGGCCTACATCTCCGGTGGTTGTGTGTGTGTGTGTGTGTGTGTGGCAGATAGTTTTCCATGGGAGGAAATCGCTTCACGTGAAACTTTGCTCGTTCATATTCTGACACTTAACGTGCAATTTAGCGCAAATCTCCTTCATATTCTGGGCTAGCTTGTCTGTAAATAGTAGCCTATGTTTATTATTAATAAGTTGTGTCCTCCAGTGTCACTGTTTTAGTAGGATACATTAAGCCATGTTAAGCGTTTGTGAAACAGTCCGCGGCCACACCCCCGCGCTAATGGTACAGCCCACAGCGCAAATTGTAAGATGATAAAAACAAAGAAAATCGTTCAGATTTTATTTACTCAAATGATCCTTTCTGACGTCACAATTTAGCAAAAGTAAAATTGAAAAAATTGCAATTGTTCATTCATGAAGTAACTGGGGGGAAAAAAATGAACGTTTGGTTTCATTTTTTTATTTGCTCCATATGGTCTGAAAATGGAATTGTGAAGTGTTACCCGGACCGGTGTCTGGTGTCATTTCTCAAATGTCTCATACAGACCTGGGAAAAGGCAGAAGAAATAGTCTTCTCATAGGGTCTAGAGATTTTCTGTACCAGCTCTGCCCACAATTCAACGGGAACTTTAGCTTTGCGCTCCTCTCTCCTCTGACTCTGGACCTGTAGATACACCTTCTGTAGCACACGTGACTTCAGGGTCATTATGAGCTCTTCAATCTGAAACCAAACAGTGCCAACACTTACATTACAGTGGACACGTACGTGCGTGCATGTTCGTCCATATTAGAGATATGTTGGGGTCGATGAGCTCACCTCTTTGAGAGAACGTTGGGGCACTTTCTTTTGAATCTCAGTCAGATCTAATTCCGATTCAAAATTCTGCTGCTGTTTCAAAGCTTGCAAAACTTTCTGAAGATCTTTGCGATTCCATCCTTTGTAGAGAGATCTGGCACTCACACTCGACACCTCCTCAGGGCTCTTAATCAGAAAGCGCGACGGTCCAGCTCGACGACGAAACGGAGGTTTCATAGTTGCTGATTACATACAAGTCATATCCCACTTACTTCCAAATCGCCTGTTGTATGAAAAAAGAATATGTCCACATTTAACAACAAAGTTTAAAACTTGCTTTTAAAAGATCACACTTTCCTTTGAGAAATGTTTTTTCAACTTTCCTGTTTTAGAGATCTAAGTGGTGGAAAGCATAGAGGACCTACAATAATGTACAGTATTTGAAAAATAATGTGTTTTTTGAACATTAAAGCATGTCAACATTCTGTTACACCAAATACACAAAATAATGATTTTTAAAAAAGCATCATACGACCCCTTTAAGTTCTAGAGTATATCCAATCAAGGTAGGTATATATATATATATGTTTTGATCAGTTGAATTATAGGGATGTCAGAAAGTCTAATTTGATAAGCTAGATGTATTTGAGCAACTAATATAGTACAGTTGTTTTACGGGTGTTGCAGGAATGTGTTTGAACATCAAAACGGTTACAAAGGCCTGCTGCCTGAACACAAGTAAACTGAATATTTTCACTCACTCAAATAGGCACCGATAGCTTCATATGACAGATACTTACAAGATAAGCTGTAGGACAGCGCCAAATTTATTCACACTGCTTCATCAATTCAGGACTTAACATCAGCCATCAAATAGAATTATTTATAATAAAAGTAGATGAGAATTCACTTTATAAACTTCCGTAACACAAGGTTGATCACAACACGCTGGTAGTACCCGTATCTCACTACGGGTCCTAAAAAGGTTCAAAAAATACAGACTGAAATGCGTTTGCACTGTTAGCAAAGGTCCCCTTGGGCCGTTCTCATTTATGTTTTATTCAAGATATAGATTGACGATAAAGTGAATAAAATATATTTTAAAGATTAAGCGTTCATTCACAACAGCACTCATTTTGTTTATACTTACAGCAGATTTATACTCGCGTAGTCTGCACTATTGTCGTTTGTGAAACCACTAGAGACGTCTCAAACATTTCACACGGAACTTAATTTCTCACTGCAAGTAACGTTAGCTTTAATTTACTAGCACACATTGTATATTCGTCTGTTGCACTTGTTTAAAGTGACATTGAACTGCAATACTTGGAACCGAAATTCAGTCCGATTGATTTATTTATCTATTTATTTTCGTATGCTGAATAATGAGATATTTCCGTCGAGATCTGTCAACTCAAAATAATTCATCAGTGCGGTAAAGCACTTCCGCCCGTGTTGAACACCACATGTAGACATTCAAACGTTTCTATTTTTTCACGAGCTGTAAATGGTTTTAGAAAACGTTCTCAGTGCTGCGAACTATTCTTGACCAAGTCAACACCATGCATTCAAAAGTGTTGGCAGCGGTGGGATTCGAACCCACGCCCCCGAAGAGACTGGAGCCTTAATCCAGCGCCTTAGACCGCTCGGCCACGCTACCCATGCGAAAGTGCCTTTTAGCCTTTATGAAAAAATGCTTCCACAGTCGCAGTATTTTCTCACTGCATGCCAGTTTTTATCCAGTGTCGAGGTTTAGGCTTTTTTTTGTAAGTAAAGGTTGACTTACCCCTGCTGTACTGTAGTTATTCAGAGTGAATTTCATTTTTAGAGCGTTTTCACACCTGGTTTTTGTGAACACCAAAACGAGAGGTCACTTGCAGCTGGCTCCCTTTTTGGTTTACTTCAACTGACTCATTTAAAGTGTACTATATGTGAAAACAAAACACCTAAAGACAATCAATCAATCAATCAATCAATCAAAACTGGGCAAAAAAATAAAATAAAAAATAACGATAGTGTTATAGTATGAGCATAAATGAAAATATGAATAAGAAATGTTTTTCAAACAAAACTGAGCCATCTTTTATTATGCATGATCTATTCATTTGAATTAGTTTAACGTGAGTCTGTAAGACCACATCAAGAATGCAGTATTCATGCTGAATTTGTATTTATATATGCTGTTGTATGTTACATATAATACCAAACACTAAACATACATATTCAGCATGAATACACTTTTCTTGATATGCTCTGCAGTATCTTGAATCTTAAATCCTTTACATGAGCATGCAAACTACAGCATCATAATTCAAAATTAAAGGTAGACAGATTTAATTTAAACAGACAACTATAAGGAAAATAAATGTAATGCAAAAGAAAGCATGAAAATTAAAGATAAACTAAAGATGTATAGAGGTTGTAATGGAGATTGGATCGGTTCTGTGGGGATTATGACCTCTGCTGGTGATTGGGTGATATGATTGTTGTGGTTGTGTCTTCCCAGAGGTCTTAGAACTAGGGTTAATATTCAATTGTGGCTGTTTATGCAAAAATTGAGAGATGTGTGCCTTGACAGTTGTTGGATATTTTATTATTTCATAAAATATATTTACTTTTTTTAAAAAGGAGCATATATAATTTTTTTATATATACTTTCAGATAAGTTGTTAGAATGTTTCAATGAAAAACAACAACAACAACTATTACCTAAATGCAGTTCTTGCATCGAAATGCTTTACCATCTTCAATGAAGCCATTCTCCTCGGGTTTCGTGGAACCAGTCCCCACGTGCCAAATAATTATGAGACAAAAAGAAAGAAAGAACGTCCATTTATACACATTGCACGTCAGGTTAGGAATTGCATTTTTATGATGAACTGGAACATAGTCAAGCTTGCGTAAAAAGAAGGAATAAAGATGAAAGATTAATATGAAAGTGGTTTTAAGAAAATCTGATTCAGTATCACATATATACATATATCAAATCATATTTTGCTATGTTATAACCTTAAGAGGATTTGCCTGAGATGGCTTTTCATTTTACTTACCTCTACTGTCCAAATGTGGTATGACTTGACCCCTGAAATCAGAAGCCAGAAGTCCCTTTTCTGAAGGAAAAAAAAGAAGGATTTTTCATAATGGAAGAACATACATATAATGATAAAGAAGATATTTGACAGCCTTAGTTACCATTTACTTTCATTGCATCTTCTTCTACTCTCTGTTATACTGACAGTTTATTTATTTACATATTTTTACTATTTTATTGCTGTGAGAAATGAGAAATTGAGAGAAACTGTCCCCCACTTTTGACAGAATTGTGTTAAATCATTGGAATTTATATTTAGAATTCCACATTTAACAAATCTCAGCAAAACTAAAATGTAGGTCACCACCTATGATATATACAGTATGCATGTATATATTAAATATTACAGAAATCTGTAATATGTCAAGAATAATGTTTGTTTTCGTTCATCATAATGTTATCAAGAATGATTGATGAATACAGGGATGATTTATCCACAAATGAAAATTTAGTCATAATCCACTCGCCCTCATGCTGTTCCAAACCTGTCATGTTGTAATATTGTTTTTTCTATGGAACGCAATAGGAGATTTTTTTTTTTTTAAGAATCTTTACACCGCTGTTTTCCATCCATTCTTACTGACCACGGGTGTCATGCTCCAAAAAAAAAACTGTCCTAATGATGATGAAAGGATTTTGCATTAGTGTCAGCAAACCTAGAAATAGCATGGACAGAGAGTATCATTTTTTTGGTTACGTGGTTTTAGCCATTTTAACCGTTAACCTTTTCCAGTCTGTGTTACGTCTAATCTGAATATATTATGTAATACATATTTTGTTTCATTGGTGTCAATGACAGATCTTGTCTTCTGTGTTACATGACATTAACCATCATGACTTAAGTCATATTTTAACTAGGTTTAATTTATAAACAATCAAATCATATTTTGCTATGTTATAACCTTAAGAGGATTTGCCTGAGATGGCTTTTCATTTTACTTACCTCTACTGTCCAAATGTGGTATGACTTGACCCCTGAAATCAGAAGCCAGAAGTCCCTTTTCTGAAGGAAAAAAAAGAAGGATTTTTCATAATGGAAGAACATACATATAATGATAAAGAAGATATTTGACAGCCTTAGTTACCATTTACTTTCATTGCATCTTCTTCTACTCTCTGTTATACTGACAGTTTATTTATTTACATATTTTTACTATTTTATTGCTGTGAGAAATGAGAAATTGAGAGAAACTGTCCCCCACTTTTGACAGAATTGTGTTAAATCATTGGAATTTATATTTAGAATTCCACATTTAACAAATCTCAGCAAAACTAAAATGTAGGTCACCACCTATGATATATACAGTATGCATGTATATATTAAATATTACAGAAATCTGTAATATGTCAAGAATAATGTTTGTTTTCGTTCATCATAATGTTATCAAGAATGATTGATGAATACAGGGATGATTTATCCACAAATGAAAATTTAGTCATAATCCACTCGCCCTCATGCTGTTCCAAACCTGTCATGTTGTAATATTGTTTTTTCTATGGAACGCAATAGGAGATTTTTTTTTTTTTTAAGAATCTTTACACCGCTGTTTTCCATCCATTCTTACTGACCACGGGTGTCATGCTCCAAAAAATAAAACTGTCCTAATGATGATGAAAGGATTTTGCATTAGTGTCAGCAAACCTAGAAATAGCATGGACAGAGAGTATCATTTTTTTGGTTACGTGGTTTTAGCCATTTTAACCGTTAACCTTTTCCAGTCTGTGTTACGTCTAATCTGAATATATTATGTAATACATATTTTGTTTCATTGGTGTCAATGACAGATCTTGTCTTCTGTGTTACATGACATTAACCATCATGACTTAAGTCATATTTTAACTAGGTTTAATTTATAAACAAAGTAGTTAGCCAAATGGAAAAATAATAAACCCATACGTGCCTTCAAAAAACACAGCACTACATCAGTGGATCTTCAAACGGGGTGTCTGTGAACCCTAGGGGGTACTGCAAGGGATCCATCAATTATTGTATGTGAACTTTTGTGTGAAAAAAAAGTAGTGTTGAACAAAAATGCAATGTTAATTTAACTTCACTCAAAAAATAAAATTTGCTGAAAATGTGCTCACCCTTAGGCCCATGCTCCCCATGTGATGTGTTTCCCTTGTTAATAGGTGTGTTCGACTTGAAGTGGCACTGCGCAGATTGGTGTGTGACATCAAAGTACCGTGAGAGCAATTCGAAAGCATAAGGAGCCGTCTGCTCTCTATAGCTCTCACGGTACTTTGATATCATACGGTCTGCGCAGCTCCGCTTCAAGTCAACACACCTGTTGTGTTGTTTTTGTTGGTTTATATTGTCAGGTGTTTTCAGTTCTGTCTTGCCATTGGTTCATTGTCTTAATTACTTTCAGGTGTGTCTTGTTTAGTTATTAGTCCTTGTGTATGTATAATCCTAATGTTTCCATTGTGCCTTGTCTAGCTTTTTCTGTAACCCACTGATGGTGAGCCTTTGTCAAGGTCAAGGTCAAGGTCAAGGTCATGGTCATGGTCATGTTCTAGTCAAGCCATGGTCATGTTAGGCCCTGTCCCAAGTGGCACACTTAGCCTGGCAAGCGAAAAGTCCAAAGCCGTTTTAAACAAATATGCTGGTGGATTTTGATGTGAGATGACAACAGGAGATGGATTTTATTTTTTTTCAATGGAGGAATTGTTATTATGGACTGGTATTTTGGCCAGCAACCAAAGTTTAAAGCAGGGGTGTCAAACTCATTTCCTGGAGGGCCACAGCCCTGCAGAGTTTAGCCAAAGCCACTAGAAGGCAAGCCAGCAACCTTTAGCCAAAAAAGCGTAATGGCTAATGCTAACGCTTCCGGTTTGCCAGTACGTGGGAAAGTAGACCAGAGGCCGTTTTTTGTTGTTGTTGAATGGATGTCAATGGAGGACAGGCTTAACTACTCTGAATAAACAGCTTTTTAGAGGAAACAGCTTATTTAATGAATCGACAGCCGCCTATCGGCTAATCTTCAACATGCTTTACACTAAACAATAATTTTGGATTTAACTATTTTTAGAGATTACACCAAAAAAAAGCCATTTTATAAGAGAAGTCACTGACTTTTTGCGACAGGTGGGATTCAGCTTGGGTGAGTACATTTTCAGCAATTTCAACTATTCCAGCAAAAGTTCAGCTAAATGTTTTATTTTTCCCTCCTTTTTTATTTTAAAGTATAAGACTTTAAATAAGCAAAGTCTATTCTATTTCAGTATCTTTAATACACACTGTTGTGGCAAACTGTTGGTTGCTCTTACTCCGCCCTTCCTAACTAGAGTGAGTCCGGTGGAATTCTTGTAGTGGGCTGTCTTATCAAGTGGGAGAATCTGCACATTGAAACTTTGTAAATGGTAAAACCACTTGACCGTGAAAAACCGCTGTGGAGACTGGAAAAGAGACCAGAACAGCAACCGGCTAAGCCTGAAAAGCCAGAAACCTGGTAAGACACTGAAATAAAGGAGTGTAAACCATCCCTTGACCTGTATCCTGCTGGAATAGAGGATGGCCGACTCAAAGTCATTGGAGCAGCTTAAAGCCAATAGAACAACAGCAAAATGCCAATTTTCCCGGCTGGCCAATAATGTTGTTAGGATGTGCAAAGTACTGTCTGAAGAGGAATTCAGAGACAGTTTAAAAAAACTCACAATTGAGGCCAACAAAGTCATCGAGGCAAATGATGATGTGGAGGCCCAGTATCTTGCAGAAGTGGAGTTGGATGGTCCAGAGTGTAAAGATCAGCGAGTTACAGACCACCACTATTACTTGTGCCCCAATGCTGAAGCGGTTAGACGTAACATGGCCCAAAAGAAAAGCAGAGTCAGTATAGTGGGAGGTGAAGACAAAAGGAATTATACAGCGGCTCAAGATGAATTCTTTAGGAAACTCACCTGAATTAGCCCAGCAGTGCCGAGATGCTTTCTGCAATAGTGTCCAGGACCTCTCATACTGTAAAAAGTCAATCAAGCCTTCTAGAGGAAAATGGCTTAGTTGAGTGGCCTGTCATCATGATGATTCTGGAGGTTCCTATGGTGCTGTTCTGTATTTGTGGTGGCCCTCCGATCAAGGTTCAACAGTGAGACTAGTGGAGTCTAAAGCCAAATTGACCCCCCTAGACCACAAGGGGGAAGTAGTCAAGGCAGAGTTGTGTGGGGCAGTCTTTGCCGCTCGTTTAAAGAAGTACTTTGAGCAACATGGCACAATCCAGGTTAAACAATGGTACCATTTCATCGATTGTCAGTCAGACAATCCTAAGTGCAATCCAGTGTGAGAGCTATGGTTTCCAGACTTTATTCGCCAACAGGATTGGAGAGATCCAAGGCAGTACACGACTTCAGGACTGGTTGTGGGTCCCTGGACCACTGAATATCGCCAACACTTTTACTCGAGGGGCTGGTCCAAAGTACTTGGAGGAAGATTCAGAGTGGCAGCAGGGGCCAAGGTTTCTGAATCTACCCGTAAATGAGTGGCCAATTAAATCTGCAAAAGATGTGACTGCAACTGCCCGAGAGAGCATTGGTAAGATGCAAAATTTCAGAGTCTGGGGAAAGAATCAGGCCTCAGCTATAGTGAGCTCCAGACAACCCTTCAGATCGCTGCCAACCTTGCCAACGAACGTCCGATAGATGCCAGGGTGCAGAGCCGTGAAGACGGTGTGCAGTACATCACACCCAATATGCTTTTACTGGGACAAGCATCTTTGAGTGGTGATTTTGAAAACATTTGACTTCATAAGCTACCCTTACAAAAGACTCCAGGAAATGCAACCGGTCAAGGTCAACCGGTTCTGGAGGTTTTGGAGCCAGCTCACCGGTCCCAACTTGTTTGTGAGAAGCAAATGGCATACCTTACAAAGGAATGTTGCGGTTGGAGATATCGTTTGGGTGTGTGATCAGAATGCTTTGAGGGGCCAGTTTAAGCTTGGAAGAGTTGTAAATGTTAACCCAGACCCCCAAGGTGTCATGCGGGATGTGAATGTCAAGATGGTTCCAAGCTACTGTGTCTCTGTGATGAAACCTGAGGTGAGACCTGTGAAATCTGCAGCATTCAATCATCCAACCTCTAAAGTCCAGAAGGACTTTAAGCCCATAATTCTGCACAGGGATGTTCGGCGCTTGGTTGTCCTGCTGCCAGTTGACGAGCAGACAGGAGGCTCAGGAAAAAGGCTCTGCCCAGGAAAGGGGTTTTAACCATAGGTTTGCCGTGAAGTTTTGCAATCTTTCCAGCTGTTCCAGTGGGAAGATTGAGTGGGAGGTGTTGTGGCAAACTGTTGGTTGCTCTTACTCCGCCCTTCCTAACTAGAGTGCACAAGCCGGAGTGCACTAGAATTCACTACAACAGACTGAAGAAGCAGCCGGTGAGCTTAATATTTTGTACTTGGGTTGTTTGTTCAATCATGTTGTATTTGAATATCATTAGTTTTGTATTAGTTTGGTTTGTGAATTAGGTCTGGTTTTCTATATAGGGAGTATATTTAAATTTTAAAAGTTGCAAAAGGGATGTTTAAAATCATTTAAAAAGTAGTGTTTGGTATGTAAAAGTATATAAACGGTTAAATATTTGTTGTCTACTTGTATGATTCTTTGTTGATTTAAAAAATAACATTTTTGTATGCACGTTTTGCTTGGTATTTTTGATTCTATTTGTTCGTGCTCTTATAATGGTATTTGTATTTGTCTAAAGATTTTTCACCTGCTTGGCTAATGACTGGCTGATTGATCACTGCATCAAAACAAATCTGATAAATAATAGAAAGCAAGTATGGTCAATGAGTGGAGTCCGGTGGAATTCTTGTAGTGGGCTGTCTTATCAAGTGGGAGAATCTGCACATTGAAACTTTGTAAATGGTGAAACCACTTGACACACACTGCAACTACATATTATAAGTATTTGTATACTTTGCAAGTATATAAATATATTAATTATGGTACTATATGAATGATACTATATGCCAGGTATAAAATGCAACATTAATTTTTATACAATATTCAGTATGTATAATATGCTCTGTGTTTCTATCTGCCAAAGGGTCCTTGGCCTGGAAAAGGTCACCAATTTCGATACTTGTGTGAGCACCTGTGTACCATCTCTTTTGTATATGCAAAGCACATTTACTCAAATTCAGCTTTGAGCATGTACAGTATCTATTTAAGTTGCAAAAACCAAGGAAAGCAACAGTCAACAGAACAGCACTCCTAGAGTTTGGACACACTGGGAGTAAAAGGGAGAGAAATGGAGAGGGAGGGGGAGAGAGAGAGGAGAGATCGATCATGATTGGGTGATGGTTTAGGGGGTTGGCATACCTCTCTGCTCCCTACTGGGGGATGGGAATAGGGATGGGAATTCTGGGAGGGGCTTCACAGTGACCTCATACTTCATATATTGTAAGTCTGAACCGGCATTTACTAAATATTCTGCTTTTAATCTAACCGCAGTGCAGCGAAAGCTTACATCTATTCAGCATCTGTCAATCTGACATCAATCTGGTATCCTTCACAAACCCAACGCGCGACGCAGAGGTAAGTGAAATGGTCTACCGTGTCCGCTAGAAAGGATTTTGCTCGTGTAGTCTGTATGGCAAGGGCTCGACGCTTTCGAACAATCATTGGATTTTCACGTCTTCAAATTGTCATGAACATCACGCATTTGCTGTGTATTGTCTTTCTCACCCTTTTTCGCGTCTTACGGTCGTTTTCCACGGCCCAAATTAATACCCCTCAAAGACAAGGCAATGAATGAAATGCAAAGAATTTGTCGGAGACCCCCATTATAGGTTTTGTTATATGTTGGCATTCATGTCGAGGAGCCTATTTGCATTTGGTCTCTGTGCGTGCGACGTTTTTCAATGTATGCGGGTGCCGGTAGTGTAACATTTGTGGAATGAAACATTTAGCGCGTAATCCAATAATAACAATGGAACTGTTTTGTAAATGGAGGATATGTACTGCTTGACGTGTCAAAACGTTATGCATAATGCATCTTTTTTTATTTTTTATCTAGGCCTATATTACAATTTACTGGTGATTTTATTTTAAACTCAAACGAAACGTTAGGCTAAATGGATGTATATGCAGTATGTATAGCACCCTTGGAGTAATATTTCTTAGCAAGGCTTTGTGTTAGATTATTGCGTTATTTTTGTATTTCGAGTGAGTGGGGGCGGTGCGAATCAATAGGGGTCGTATTGCAGTGATGCTGAGAACACGCTACAGCTTTGACTTTAAAGATGCTGAATGCACCCTTCGTTAAAGATGATATTAAATATATGTTGTATTTATATTATATTTACAGAAATGTTAATGACTGACTTTGTACAATTCGTGGCGTACATATTGCAGTCCAATGTAGGCCGATGCGTAGGCCGAATTTTTGATTAACTGATGCAATGTGCTTATGTCCTTCTGTGCCAGTTTTGTACGTTCGTGTCGGTGTGAAGTCGCCGCTCGCCAGGCCCATATCACCGTTATTTTCCACTGGCACGTGAATGCCAATGCTGACGCACCATACCTACAGTGTACATGACATAACCGCGAGAAGTAGGAGAGCCATACAGCATGCCCTATTATTAATTTAATGGACATGGTGTGCAGACAAGCTGCTGCAGTGGTGCGAGGCATGTGGCAGTGTCATGCTTGGCCCATTTTGTGGTGCTACTTTTGGTTTTTGATGTTGCTCCACATACTGCCATACTGCTTTTAATGAGCACAATTTAAGTTAATAGCATACACACACTTCCGTGCATTTAGTAGCCCTATGTGTAGAAGAGATGTATGTAGTCCTGATGGTCCTGGACTGAACACATTTTTATGTCAAGAATAATGTTTGTTTTCATTCATCATAATGTTATCAAGAATGATTGATGAATACAGGGATGATTTATCCACAAATTAAAATTTAGTCATAATCCACTCGCCCTCATGCTGTTCCAAACCTGTCATGTTGTAATATTGTTTTTTCTATGGAACGCAATAGGATAATTTTTATTTTTTTTAAAGAATCTTTACACCGCTGTTTTCCATCCATTCTTGCTGATCGTGGGTGTCATGCTCCAAAAAGGACAAAACCCTACATAAAAACCCATAAAAATAGTTAATATAGCTTGTTATGTGAGAGCTTTGTGTGAGGTTACCCCTTGCACTAACCTTGGCATGATGCACCAGGTTGGAAGTGACCGATGCCAAAACACAGTTGGTTCTAACGTGTCTTGTAATGCGCCAGTTCAAATATGCAGGATGGAAATCAAATCAAAGCAGTCAAATGGCTCTGAATATAGCTTATGAGTCATATGGGCTGTTGTTTTTGGTTCTATGAATAAAATGGACTATGAACTGGCATTGTATCAAAAAGAGCTAAGTGAAAACTCAGAATTACTCCTTTTGTGTTCCGCAAAACCAAATAACATACAGGCTTGGAACAACATGAGAGAGAGAGAGTTTTCTTTTTGGGTGAACTATTCTCCTTTATTCGAAGAATGCTGTTAAGCACCTTTCTCTTCACATAGTCACACAGATCTTGCTGTGCGTGTTCACTCCACTTATGTTATCATGCACATGTGACAGGACACAACTAGCCACTGACCTAAATGTGTGCTCCATAAAAAGACATTGACAGTTTGAACCAATGGCAATTTGATTTCATGCTGACCTGAGACACTAAAATGACACTACATGGAAAAAAAGAGAGTATTTAAAGCATTAAGAATAAACTTGTTTAATATGATTGTGTCTCTAGTACATCATGCATAGGTGGATTCATATTTAGCACTTATGTATTGGTTACTTTCTAAATCTATATATTAAACATCTTTCTTGCTGAATTGTATCAAAGGCATTTAAAATGTTAATATTATGAAAGTGACATTATTTTTCAAGGTTGTCCTCTGAGCTCCTATAATCTGGTCTAATGAACTTATATAAACAAATAGATGGGAGGGGAACCTACGGCAATGCAATGTATTGTCCTCTAGATAAAGATAGAATGAGACAGAGAGACAAAAGGGGAGAGGACGTAGAAAGAAACAGGAATTTAAAAGGCTAAAGAGATAGGTTGATAGGACGTAGAAAGAAACAGGAATTTAAAAGGCTAAAGAGATAGGTTGAAATTATTTAATTGTCATTTTATATTATGAGTGAGAATGGAGGATCCTGCATATTTTATCATAGTTTATCAAATCCAGTGTTGTTTACCATGATCATATTTTTTAATTACATTGTTTGATGCTCAGATGAATACATTATTTTCTTATTCAAAGCAAAGAGCTGGTAAACTGGATAAATATGATTTCTTTGAATATGATTTTATCTCTTCAGATTATGTGAATCTGCCACAATAAGCTTGTAGAGAGAACAGAGACTGAAACCTTCCTTGTAGATTACACTTTTATTTACATCCTTTTGATCTTCTCAGGATGCCAACCTCCTTTTGATAGTCATATTTTACACACCCGTATGCATATTACTTATGGTCATTTTTATACTGTGACTGACATATTTTTAATATACTGTTGAGATGCAAAACAGTATATTGCAAACATGTGGCTTTCTTCATTTTCATTTTCTCCCCATTATTAACATTTTGCCTGAATTGTTAAAACTGACAAAGGCATTGAACATGCAGTGTGCAGTGAAAAAAGAAGGAAAAAAAAAAAAAGAGTACAATGAGTGCAAGCTCAGACTAAACCTGTTCTCTCCATAGAAGCCCAGTATTTAGCAGAATCAAATTTCTAGTCAGGTCAGACACTACACCATCAAATCATTGTCTTTGTTAAAGGTTGCAGGGGCACATTAAGTTGTCTATGCTTACATCTGTGCAGTGTGCAATAATCTCATGAGAGTCAACTTGACCATAGCAGTATCACAATTTGAACAGAAAGTGAGAGCAGGGGTTAACTGGCTAATAATCACTTCTTGGTTGTATTAATTTAAGTAAGTAGTCGTTTAACAGACACTCAAAGCAATGCTCAGTACATTTATTAAAAAGATAATCCCCCTGGAGTAACCAGGGTTAAGTGCTTGGCTACAGTCCACAGATCACTCTTTGCAATGACTGAACTTAAAACCTTTTGACATTACCAGACCAGATCTATAACCACATAACCGGGGCATGGGGAGTGTCTCGTACAGTAGCAGTGTTAGCAACACCAATGTCATGGTTTCCAGGGAATGCATGAATTGATATAATGTCTGAATCAGTGGCGTGCACAGGGTGGGGTTCGAGCCCCTGCCCCTTTAATCGCAGACGCTAAATTGCCCTTTCGGTCCGCGATTTCTTGACGTCACACTTTACTTTGTTACCCCAAGTATCTTTAAAGAACCCTTTTGCCTTCTGATGTTATACATTTTCACATTCATCCTCTCCTTCAATGTGATGTAATTGTAATAACTCTGCCTGAGGCAACGTTAAAGTCTATCCCATGGAGAAGTGACAAGCCCTGTGATATAAGAGTGAAGAAGGATTTTTTTGCAGTTATATAACACATCTCATTTGAAGATGTCATACACACTATCTGCATGTTCACAAACATTAATTAACACATAGGTGCTAACGACCAAAGATAAGTTATATAAGATTTAAGTATATTTTCAGGCATCTTTAAAGAAACTAAATAATAAAAAAAAGATTATTTGGACCTCATTAAGGGACCGTTATCCAGCCTCACAGATTGCACTAACCTGATGGAATTTGCTAATTGGTGCTTTGATATTTCATTCTCTTATTTTGAGAGCTAAATTAATTTGGGGTTAATAAGGGTTACCCAGATATAGACAAGGCATGAGTTAGGTTAGGGAAAGGGGAAGACATTGATTCAGCCAATGGAAATATCAGACATCTGTTAAGTATAAGCGAACTATCCCATTACCAATTGAAGGACAAATGAAAGACCGTCACATGGAAATTTGGAAATCAAATATTGCATAGCAATTGGCAAATGAACCATGAATGAATAGTTTTTGTCACCGCCTCACAAAGTCCTACCTAATACGTGTTTGCCAAACCCAAATAAGCATTTGGACATCGAGGGTTTTCCCATTACAGAAGTGCATCAATGGAAAATTACCAAGGCTTTCTCAACCGGTAAGTGCCCAAGGGGGTGCAAACTATGTTTGCTCTGTGACTTGTTCGCAGTGTTGCTCCCACTGCACAGATTTTCAGCCTTTCAATTCCCCGACACTCACTAGCCATGTATGCGTGCCTGCACACATCTGCCTACTCATCCGCTTCACCTTCCCCTGAACGTCTCGCACCATTATTTCCCAAGTCCTTTCAAAAAAATTAGTATTTTCCACTGGGAACCAGGGCAGTGCTGCTCAGTGAGATTTAAAAAAAGGATTAAGGGTTCTGGCAATAGGAGGTGGACATGTCTGTGTGTGCGTTGGCTGTCGTATTTGGGCACGGTTACAAGTTGCCGCTATTGATGCCAGCGTGTTGGCACAGGAAGATAAACAATGTGATATAGGAGCAAACCTTGCACTGTACTGGGTTTGGTGTCAACCCTCATATGATTTGTTTTAGGGATGCACGATATTAGATTTTGCCGATATTTTTCAAATCATTTTGGTCGATAGCCGATAGTGATAAATATTTCCTTTTGTTTTGAAACAACACCAAGTCTCTCTTGTGCTGAAATTCTAAACAAATTATTTTAAACTTTGGTTAGTTTTAAGCAAAACCTTATTTGTTAGAACTAATAATTTTTTTTTATTTTTTATTAACTTTTTTTAATGAAAGTACATTGAAAGCTTTGAAAATAACTATAATAAAATCAATCTCTGCAGTTGAAACCTTAAAGGGGAGGTCTAATGCTATTTCATGCGTTCTGACTTATTTAAACTGTTAAAGAGTTGGATTATCATGCTAAACATGGCCAAAGTAAAAAAAAAACGAGTTGGATGTATAACAGAGTATTTCTGCGCCAAATACATTCCTACAGGGTTCGTATAAGTTTCAGAAAGTTTTTTTCGAATATGGCCTTGCATGACGTCATAAAGGGTAGAATTCCTTGTATGGGCAATTCTCCCGAAAGAGTGTGTGTGCACAGCAAACAAAGCACGCCAATAAATGTGCTTCATTCGGGTTACAGAAGTCGTCTGCAGCGCTGCACAGGACTTGGTCAAAGGATTTGTCATTTTATTTTTAGACCACAAAATCAACAATGTCATCATAGAATTGTGTTTTTGGTTATGCGTGAAAGATAAACTTGTTCAGCTTCCTATAGAACCCAGCATTAAGGGAACAGTGGATGCAGTTTGTTTTTTCGGGGCAGCAATGGAGTTGTGCAAGTGTGTTTGTTCCTTCTCGCCATTTCGGTGATGAATGTTTTATAAACTAAAAAGTTAATTTGTCAATAAAGTTTTTGTTACTGTTTTATTTATGTCAATGCCACAGCTTGCAGACAATTGCTACGCAATAGCTTTGTGTGCTCTTGACTCTTTAGCTCTGCCCACGGCACGCCTCCAGGAGCTCGACTGTTTTCTGAGAGAATCATGAAGCTGTATCTGTCTTTTATAAATCTGATAAAACTAAAGACTCTTTGGAGATATGAAGGATGCAATACTACTCTATAGGTACTTAAGATTAACATGAGATTGGCAGAAACTGTGTGTGTTGTGTCCCCTTTAACATTTTATTTGTAGATTTAACATTAATAGATGGTCTAAAGCAAAAGAGCTGTACAAATTCTAAAAATATTTTTTAGCTCCTTGTATTCATAATCCATTTGGAAAAAATATATGCCATATTAATGAATAAATCTGTATATATTAAATTATTTAATTTACAAGTGTCATGTTTGTGATTTGTTTTTATTCATGTAAGCTAAAGATTCTGACCAAAAAACAGACTTGTGATTTTATGACATCAATTATTGCTTGCTTTATTCAGAAACACAAATATCTTAATGTAATTTGTCTATTTTACTTTTCATTTTATTACAAATAGGCCTACAGTACCACCCTAAATGAATAAAAGGCCTTACCGGATGAGCATTAGGACCCGGGGGAGGCTGCTGCTGCTGCAGGTGCTAGTGACTGATGACTCTATCAAGTCAAGTCACCTTTATTTGTATAGCGCTTTATACAATACTGGTTTTGTCAAAGCAGCTTTACAGTGTCAAACAGGAAAATAGTTTGTCAATAATGCAACAAGACAATAACAGAGTCATTTTTCCAGCTAAAGTCAGTTCATTGATGATTCAGTGATGTCATCATCCAGTTCAGAATCAGAATTAGAATGAGCTTTATTGCCAGGTATGTTTACACATACGAGGAATTTGTTTTAGTGACAGAAGCTCCACAGTGCAACAGAATGACAGTGACAAGACAGGACACAGATAATAAAAAGAATAATATAAAAATAGACAAAGTGAAAAGTGACGTGACATGTGGCCAAGTATGGTGACCCATACTCGAAATTAGTGCTCTGCATTTATCCCATCCAAAGTGCACACACACAGCAGTGAACACACACACACCCAGAGCATTGGGCAGCCATTTATGCTGCGGCGCCCGGGGAGCAGTTGGGGGTTCGGTGCCTTGCTCAAGGGCACCTCAGTCGTGGTATTGAAGGTGGGAGAGAGTGCTGTACATTCACTCCCCCCACCGACAACCCCTGCCGGTATGAGACTCGAACCACAACCTTTGGGTTACAATGACAATGTAGACAATTGACAAAATAGACAATGTACAAAAAAGCAAAAACACAATATATAATATAGACAATTTTGTATGTACAGGTATGATATGTGCAAATTTGAAATGTAAATAAGTGTGTGTTAAATAAATAATGTATACTAGTGTTGTGTGTTCCACGATTATCGTTAAGTGTTCATGAGATGGATTGCCTGAGGGAAGAAACTGTTCCTGTGTCTGGTCGTTCTGGTGCGCAGTGCTCTGTAGCATCGACCAGATGGCAACAGTTCAAAGAGTATGCTGGATGTGAGGGGTCCAGAGTGATTTTGGCTAGCCCTTTTGCTCACTCTGGATGATTACAGTTCTTGGAGAGAAGGGAGGGTTGTACCAGTGATTCGCTCAGCAGTCCGGACTATCCTGTGTAGTCTTCTGAGGTCAGATTTGGTAGCTGAGCTGAACCAGACAGTTATAGAAGTGCACAGGACGGATTCAATGATGGCGGATTAGAACTGTTTCAGCAGCTCTTCTGGCAGGTTGAACTTCCTCAGCTGGCGAAGGAAGTACAACCTCTGCTGGGCCTTTTTATTTATGTCAATGTCACACATTGACAGTTAAGCTCTCTTTCAATATTGTCTGTGCAATCAAGACAATAACAGAGTCATTTTTCCAGCTAAAGTCAGTTCATTGATGATTCAGTGATGTCATCATCCAGTTCAGAATCAGAATTAGAATGAGCTTTATTGCCAGGTATGTTTACACATACGAGGAATTTGTTTTAGTGACAGAAGCTCCACAGTGCAACAGAATGACAGTGACAAGACAGGACACAGATAATAAAAAGAATAATATAAAAATAGACAAAGTGAAAAGTGACGTGACATGTGGCCAAGTATGGTGACCCATACTCGAAATTAGTGCTCTGCATTTATCCCATCCAAAGTGCACACACACAGCAGTGAACACACACACACCCAGAGCATTGGGCAGCCATTTATGCTGCGGCGCCCGGGGAGCAGTTGGGGGTTCGGTGCCTTGCTCAAGGGCACCTCAGTCGTGGTATTGAAGGTGGGAGAGAGTGCTGTACATTCACTCCCCCCACCGACAACCCCTGCCGGTATGAGACTCGAACCACAACCTTTGGGTTACAATGACAATGTAGACAATTGACAAAATAGACAATGTACAAAAAAGCAAAAACACAATATATAATATAGACAATTTTGTATGTACAGGTATGATATGTGCAAATTTGAAATGTAAATAAGTGTGTGTTAAATAAATAATGTATACTAGTGTTGTGTGTTCCACGATTATCGTTAAGTGTTCATGAGATGGATTGCCTGAGGGAAGAAACTGTTCCTGTGTCTGGTCGTTCTGGTGCGCAGTGCTCTGTAGCATCGACCAGATGGCAACAGTTCAAAGAGTATGCTGGATGTGAGGGGTCCAGAGTGATTTTGGCTAGCCCTTTTGCTCACTCTGGATGATTACAGTTCTTGGAGAGAAGGGAGGGTTGTACCAGTGATTCGCTCAGCAGTCCGGACTATCCTGTGTAGTCTTCTGAGGTCAGATTTGGTAGCTGAGCTGAACCAGACAGTTATAGAAGTGCACAGGACGGATTCAATGATGGCGGATTAGAACTGTTTCAGCAGCTCTTCTGGCAGGTTGAACTTCCTCAGCTGGCGAAGGAAGTACAACCTCTGCTGGGCCTTTTTATTTATGTCAATGTCACACATTGACAGTTAAGCTCTCTTTCAATATTGTCTGTGCAATCAGTCAAGCATCCCCAACTAAGCAAGCCAAAGGCAACAGTGGCAAGGAACTAAAACTCCATTGGTGACAGAAATAGAGAAAAAACCTTGAGAGAACCCAGGCTCAGTCAGGGGGCCAGTTCTCCTCTGGCCTGACAAAACCAGTATGTGTTTGTTTAATTCCAGGCTGCAACACAGGTGCAGAGGTCTTGTCTGGTTCCCGTGGTCTTGTGCCGGTGGTCGTCGAGGTGATGAGGTCTTTGCAGGGGATCTGTCTCTGGGGCGCATCTAGTTGACATAGTCTCCGCTGACATTCAGGGCTGTAGAGGTCGTCTCTAGGTGCTGATCCACCATCTGGTCTGGATATGGACTGGATCTGGGTGGCTACAGTGACCATCTGATCTGGATACAGACTGGATCCGTATGGCTACGGTGACCTCGGAATAAGAATAAAAAGAGACTAATATTAGCGTAGATGCCATTCTTCTTACGATGTAGCGAGGACATCAGGTGTTATGAAAAGTGTTCCCGGTTCCGGTTGACCTAATTAATGCAGCCTAACAATCCTTTAACGGATTTGAATTATAGTGTATTATGTGTGTGCCAAGTTAAAGAGATGGGTCTTTAATCTAGATTTAAACTGACAGAGTGTGTCTGCCTCCTGAACAACACTAGGTAGATTGTTCCAGAGTTTGGGTGCGAAATAGGAAAAGGATCTGCTGCCCGCAGTTGATTTTGATATTCTAGGTATTATCAAATGGCCAGAGTTTTGAGATCGCAGCGGACGTGAAGGACTATAATGCGAGCTAATTGAGCTCACTCAAGTATTGATGAACTAAACCATTCAGGGCTTTATAAGTAAATTAGCAAGATTTTAAAATGTATTCGTTGTTCAATAGGGAGCCAGTGCAGAGTTGACAGAACGTCTTGGTTACGTATGTAACCCTCGTTCCCTGAAGGAGGGAACAGAGACGTCACGTCGGTGACCGACAAATTGGGATCCCGCTTAGAGAGACCAATCAACTTTGAGTGTAAACTAAATGAGCCAATGCACATTGGCATGCAATGATTGCATCCAGCTGCCGCTGATCACAGCGTGAGCATAAAAAGGCAGCCGGTGCAACGCATACCAGGTTTTCGCTGAGGAGCCGAGCGGGTGACGTATCCGTTCCCTCCTTCAGGGAACGAGGGTTACATACGTAACCAAGACGTTCCCTTTCAGTCGGTCACTCTCGACTTCACGTTGGTAAACGACGATTTGGGATCCCTACCAAAGCGCCATGGATGCTGCTCCTTCCAGTGTCCTGTGTGAGCCTCCTGTGCCCCTTTTTGGTGTAGGCCGGGGCTCGCAACAAGAAGACCTTTGAGCACTAGAGACCGGTCCCAAGAAAGTATAGAGGGGGGCCAGGGAGGATTTAACCTTCTCGCCCCCCTAAGGAACCTGATGACCAGGTCATGCTTCCCTACCAATTTCCCTTCCACGGGGTCATGGTTGGCAGCAATCGCAGCGACATAGACTTTAAGGATGGAAGGAGACAGCCTTCGCTCCAACCCTTGCTGCTAAAAGGAAAGCACAACCCTAATCGGGCATCTCCGGGTGTCTTCGTAGAACACTACTCGATGAACAGGTTCCACTTCAAGGCGTAAGTGTGTCTCGTAGACAGTGCTCTTGCCGAAGTGATGGTGTCAACTACCTCCTGGGGTAGGTCACCTAGAACCTCCGTGTCCCATCCAGGGACCAGACATAAAGTTTCCAGAGGTCTGGACGCGGGTGACACAGGGTGCCCTGTCTCGGAGTCTGTAGATCCTTCCTTAGAGGAATCTGCCAGGGAGGGGCTGTCATGAGGAGCATTAGTTCCCGGGAACCAGGTCCGTGTGGGCCAATACGGCACCACAAGCTGGACCTGCTCCTTGTGATCCCTGACCTAGCACAGCGTCTGTGCGAGAAGGCTCACTGGGGATTTATTATTTTTTTTTTTACAATCTGGGCATGGAGTCTCCACTCTACAGGCAGCGCAGCTCGTGACAGCTCGTTGGCTGCATGGTTGTGCAGGCCCAGAATGTAAATGAAGTAACCTAATAATGTAATCTATTAACTATGCATAAAAACCTGTTGTTTATTTAATTAACAGATATGGGTGTCATACCATAACATATTTTTAATACGACAGTTTATATTTAATGTGAATTTAACATTGAAAGTTAATGTGAATAAAAAGATTGCAAGTTAGGCTACTAATCATAACACTTTCATTGTACAGAAAGAGAGCAAAGAACATTTTCACTAACAGTCTAGTAAAGTTCAAGCACTCTCAAAGACTCCCATTAAAATCACTGAAGCTGTTTACACTGAAATGAATATCTTACAGATTCGTACAAACATTTGCACTTTGTTGTTCCTGACGAGAGAATTTGCCAGAAAGAGGTATTCAGTCAGCGAGCAAGTGAAGAAAAAGTCATTTTAGCGATGACTCATCTGAACACCTCTGATTGATCATTGCATTCATAAGCAGAACAGCATTGTGTGTGATTGATTAATGCGCAGTGCTGTAAAAATGTGTCTGTATCTGGCTCGGCGCCAGCCAGCGAACGCAGATTTGAATTTAGCAGCTGATGATATGACGCACTGAACGTTCTAATCACGCCGGTGTGATTGTATTAAATATAGAAAATATTAATCTGCTATTTTTTGTCTTTTGGAGGCTGCATTCAAAATCCACTTGGCTCAAAACGCTTACCTGGTTCCACGGTTTGGCAGAGGGTGCGTGATTAGGGCCTTTGATGACGCTCTCGAACCGCCCACTTGCTCGAGGATGCTGCGGTCGCAGGAGCGGGGGTGGACGCAGGGGGCCACCCTCGGCGATGAGCAGGCTGAGGCGCAGCGGCCGGCGGACGGGTGGAGGCAGCAGCTGTGAAGAACCAATCGTCCAACCTTGAGGGCTCGGGACATGGTGGAGATTTCCACTCGAGCCCTACCCTCACGGCGGCCCGGGAAAGCATAGCCGTCATTTCCGGATTCGATTCAGGCATTGCTACAGTCCCAGAGGGCAGCAGCGCAGCCGAATCTTCCTCTCCGGAAAGCTCCGGCTCACCCTCTGATGCAGTGATCGACATCCGATCGTCGGGAGGAGCGCCAAAGGATCCTCATGGTACGCTCCTTGTAGAGGGCCCAACACGTTCCTTTGGCAGCTCAACTGGTTGTGGAGTGCAAGAGGAGCGATGGTCCCCCGAGGGTTGGTTCCCTGGAGGGTTTGCCATCACTGTTACCCTCAGAACACCCGTGCTACTGCCTGAAGTAGCCCACGCCTGACTGCCGCCATGACGAGAACTAGATCGAGGCAGAGGCAACGGAGCTCCGCCCCTTTTGAGGTAACGGAGCTTGGCCCGCAACTCCGAGATGGTCATCTTCCCGTAATGAGAACATGACTCATCCATGAACGCCACCTCAGCATTCCTAATGCCCAGACACGTGAGGCAGCGATCGTTACCATCATCCGACACCAGGTAATGACCACATCCAGAAACGCACGGCTGATACGTTGTCTGTAGCAAGACGCAACGTTGTCTTTACAAAGACGCAACGTCGAGTTTGCCAGACGCAACGTCGACTTTACAAAGACGCAACGTTGAGTTTACCAGACGCAACGTCGTCTTTAAAAAGACGCACCCGTGAATGCTCTTTTAGGGAAAAAGCTCTTTCAGCATGCTGAAGGGCACAGGGGAGATGGCCGCCTGCAACACAAACAAGGGGTAGTGTAGGCTACACTTGCAGTGATGTGTGCAACCCACTCGACACGGGAAACCACCCCCGCTGAAGTGCCGTACCGCCAACACCAAGAGCTCCAAAGAGCGCGCTGAACTCGTTCAGTTTTCTTCTCTCAGTAGAGTAGTCAGGAGCAAAACGATGTGATCGCTCGGAGCCGAAGCGAAAAGCTGGTATGCGTTGCACCGGCTGCCTTTTTATGCTCATGCTGTGATCAGCGGCAGCTGGATGCAATCATCGCATGCCAATGTGCATTGGCTTGTTTAGTTTACACTCGAAGTGGATTCGTCTCTCTAAGCGAGATCCCAATTCGTCGGTTACCGACGTGATGTTGAGAGTGACCGACTGAAAGGGAACCGGGCTAATATGGTCAACTTCTTGGTTCTAGTAAGAACTCTAGCTGCTGCATTTTGGACCAGCTGGCGTTTGTTTTTTTTAAGCAGCAACCACCCAATAAAGCATTAATCTATCACACACCAGAGGCGTCATTCTGTACATACTTTCTCAAATGCTGCGATCCAAAACAGTGAATGTAATTACCATTCATGCAAAAGTTTGCTTCAAGACTGACCACACTGCTGATGTGATGTTATCGCTAGCACACCCTGAGCATGTGTAAGTTATTCTTCTTATCAGCAGGGCATATTGGCATAATTTTTTCAAATCTGCCGATGCCGATGTTTACATTTTAAGCCTTTATCGTCCAATTCCGATAACGTTCCGATAAAATCGTGCATCCCTAATTTGTTTTGTAAGGTTCTATATTGACATCCTAGTAAAAAAGCAGGAAATAACATCTACAAAGTGGTTATGGTGCATAAGTTGAAAGTCAAATGTCACATGGAAGCTCTTTTTGGGTCACAGATCATAGAAGTTGAAATCTCATTGTAAATCTCTTTCCATGATTGACTGTGCTGCAGCTCTAAGGATGAAGATTGAAAACAGCCTGCCTTGCTCTCAGCTCCCTGAGGCCCCTCCTCAGACCGGGCTGCATTTTACAGTGGCAACGGAGGAGGACTTTGATGACATCATGGCCATGAGCAAGGATATCTATGGCGGCCTGGACTATCTGCCCTCCCGCTATCAAGCCTGGCTGCAAGAGAGCAACCGCACTGTCATTTTGGCTCGTAAGCAAGGCAAAGTGGTAAGAAAGTGGATATGAGGAGCTTATTGCAGTGCATGTTCCATTGCTTTTAAGGAATACTTTACCAAAAATGAAAATCAAATGAAAATAAAGTCCATGTGACTTTATTTTGGGCAAAACATGTAATACTTCAGACAGTATATTTGAACAATATCCTGGCCACATCATGCAAAAAAGCAAAGACATCACACTGTCTTAGGAACACTATTTACATAACCAACTCACACCTCTTTCAAATGGTTTAAGAATGCTAAAAATGTAAAAAAAAAAAAAGTTTTAAATGGCTTTGTGCTGATGTTGTACTAGGACTTTAATAATAATAATAATAATACCTATAATAAAAATATAACTTATGTTTTTATAATTAGATTAAAAAAAATACTATATAATTATTTTTACAGTTATATAAAAATAAAGACAAATAAATTACTTTTTTACTATTACAAATGTACTGTAAAAAAAAGGAATGGTCATATTTGTTTATTTTTATTCATGAACAATATTTGTGTCTTAATTTAAGGGTAAACCATCAAGCTTTTCTTTGGCAGAAAACTACTGAGAGACTTTTAAGTTTCTGTGTTTAGTTTGATCATTTCAAAATGATTATTTAAGTTTCTAGGTAAGTTTTTAGGTTGATCATTACAAAACTACCAAAATGCAGAAAACATCTGTCCACAAACATATTAGAAATTATGCAAATGTGAAAAAGTGAACCTGGTGCACATTTGGCAAATGCACGTAGTGAGTGACTTGCACTTGAAAAAAATCGAGACACTGAGAATACCAGATCGTGCATAGGTGTAAATGAACACAATTCCACACTTCACTCTGAAACACGCAGGGCATCAGACTATTTAATTAAATCACTTTTTTTTGTGATGTGATAAACGCACTAAGCCATATCATGATATCAGTTTTATTTTGATTAATTGTGCAGCCCAAAATGAAACTGACAGAAATTACAAAAGAGCTCCATGAAACTCGCTTTCTATCTTAGAAATAACTCGCTTTTTATGCAACTAAATTTTCCAGATTGCACTGGAGTCAGTGTGTGTTATTGATGATGGCGAGACCATGCTGGTGGAAGGGCTCCGTGTTGCCCCCCAGGAGAGGGGGAAAGGTGTGGCAGGGGTACTTCTTCGGTTTTGCTCTCAATTGGTTAAGTCCAAGTACCCTGACATTAAAGTCAGCAGGCTGACAAGAGATGACCAGCTGGGGCCAAAAGACTTCCAGAAGTACCGGCTCATCACCAAACAGGTAAGAACCATTTACAATAAAATATGAACATTTTGTTCAGATCTTGAATTAAAACAGCTAAAGCCACATTGTCTTCATTCTGCCACCTAATTAAAATATGAAGGGAATCCTCCTGGTGCGCTTCCGTGCTGAAGACCTAAAATTATGCCTTGCTGATCTTGGGCCTAATATCACTGTAGCGGGGGAGGGTCTGTCTACCACAAACTTCCCGGTCCGTTTGGAGCCAGCAGAAGTGCATCAGCTCTTCCTAAGTGATGTTCTAATGCAGGGTGTCCTTTCCAATGCCACCATCGTTCAAGATTGGCAGCCCTTCAAGCCTCTGCCTAGCAACATGGCCATCCTGCTGAAGAAGGATATTGATTGGATGGTTGATGATGCCAGGCGCCCAACCATGGCCAGCTTGTGCACCTTCCCATTCCGTGTGCCAATCGGTGATGACTGGTACTACCTCAACATCGACATGTTTGGTAAAGACCTGACGCTGGCCATACAACAGCTGTTGTGCCACCTGAGGTGCCACACTGGCACTCTGAAGGGTCACGTTATGTGCCAGGTGTTCCTAGAGCCTGCGCTGTGGAAGCCTATGGCTGATTTTTTTAGGGAAACCCTTAAAGTGGAGCTGGTGAAGGAGTACACAGAGCAGTGTGTCGTGGAGTCTGATGTCGTTTAGTCGAGGAGCATCAGAAACACCTTCCCTTAAAATTAGACACCAAACCTACATAAACGTAAGGAATTTTAATATCTCTGTCAAATTTGGCAACTAAAAAAACCACCTAATATATCTACTATAAAGGGAGGAAAAAAACTTCAGTTCTATTCCGCTTAATGAAAATGCTGTCATAGGATTTCATTTATTTTAACAACAATTAATTAATTAAAAAAAGGCATGCAAGTGAACAAACTAGAATAAAAGTAGTAGACGCTTGTTTAGGTTACTTAATTTATTTCCATATGCAGTACTGTAAACGGTGGCGCTGAATGGACAGGGACTGGAAAAGAGGGAAGCAGTTTCAGATTATATAAAATAGGGACCCAAATTGTTCCAGGCCCTTTCATTTCTGTCAGCATCACTGACAGTGAAAGCATATTTACTCATGCTGAGTTGAAAAGAAAACTGCACAAACTTTAGGGCACTTTATGAAAAAAAAGGGGTCTCACTTTAGTATCTGTTGTTATTTCAGAACGTGGCGCTGTAGCTGCTAGAGTATTTAGAGGGAAAAACAAAAAACTAAATTTCTAGGACTTTATAACAGGCTGCCCATGTGGAGACCGAAATGGTCTTTAAAGGCAGTTTTAATTAACCTGAAAATACAAAAAATTTCCACATGGGAACATTTTTATTTCAGACTTTCTAATATGCTCCTTGAAAAATTTGTAATAATTCCTCTAGAGGTATCAAATTATAAATGTCTGGCTAAGAACTTGCTTATACATTTAGATTACAGTCTCAAGTTTTTGCTTTAAGTACTTGAACCTGTTTGTTAAAATGACGTTCTATCAGTATTTGTACCTAACTGTAGAAGTGCAATTGTAATAATACACTGGAATATTGCTAGAAGTACATACAGTTAGATATGAATCATAACTAATAATGAAACAGACATGTATAATTGTTTTTAATTATATAAATTGACTGTTTGACAGGATCACATTTAAATACAAAAGGAAATATAAATATATATATATATAAATAGGGATAAATACGGTATATATATATATATATATATATATATATATAGGTATATAAAGTAAATGTTTAAATGTTGTTATAGTTCATTAAAAATAATTTAGTTTATAATTTAATTGAGACATCACTATGTAGTGATTTTGTTACATCATATACATATGATTCAGAAGATACATGATCTTAAGGAAATTCCTCCAAATCCGGTGCTTCAATTACAAAAAAAAAAAAAAGGGAGAGAAAAAAAGAAGAAAATCTTTAGCTGACTTAGTGTGATTCACCCATGGAATATGGAAAATGAATTAGGACAATTGGAAACCTTAGCAAAACAAGAGACAACTGCTCATCTCTATGAAGAGTTTTTGAATTTTTTGAACCGACATTTTGAAGTTAAAAGACAGACACAATCTGTCAGTGGAAAAGAATGGAGGAAATCAACATAATGAAGAAGATACAGGACACATCGTCTCCTTCTGATGGCCTGAAGTGAAGAAAGTAAAGCGAAATATAACCAAGATGGATAAAGAAGAACAGAAAAAGCCTTTAGACATCTTTATAACCATATTTAATTCCTTTGCCCCAAACCCAGATTTCACGTCGCTTTTTCACTGAAGCACTGTGTCAGAATGAGAGAGAGACACAGTCCACACGAGCAAATGCATCATTCTTTGTTTCTTAAATGGTTACATTTCTGGTACTAATTAGGAGGTTCAATGGAACAAAAGTTCAATTAGTTTAATAGGAAACATATATATTGAAATATAACTTAAAGTTGAAGAACTCACGGAGTCCACTCACAATTTGTCATACAGATTTTAATCTAAATCTGTATCCACTAAACTAAAACCAAGAATTGTATTCTTTTTACTAATTATGTGTTTGGTTTGACTTCATTTGGTGGACTTATTTTGTGCCCTTGTATGAACTCTCAATATCCACTGACGAAAAGGAGGCCTCCTCTCCTCCTTCATTTGGACAGCTGCATGTGGGACTTGTATTGCGGTCAGTATTTATAAATGGTAAACAGGCTGTCTTTTTTTGATTGATCTGAAAGTCAAGGCATTTTACAGATTATTAACTCTAATTCTAATGACAGTTTATTTTATTTGTGTAGGTGTATATATATAAATGTATATGTTTGTTTGGAAGGGGCATGCTTTGAAAAGGGACTCTTTGTTCAAATTCTTTCATGGCTGAAATCTCAAAATCCTTCATGTCTGCCATGTGCTTTCAGAGGAAATCAGTTTAAAAATAGATAGTTGTGAAGCGCAAGGAAAATGAATGCTTCAGGTTCCCATGATAATTACATTTTCTCAAATTAAAACAATGTCTGTTAGAGTCAAGCGTCCCTGATATGCTATTATTAATTTGTCTTTTTCTCCTCTCTAAAGCACTCATCAAAATGAGACATGATGGATTAAAGACCCAAAAAGTGTATGGTATGTGTTTATGTTGTACATAGCGCAGTGCATTTAGATTGAAGTCTTATTCACTCACTAGCCTCTATATTTAGCTGTTACATTTGGTAATCCAGTAATCATTTAAGAATATTTCTCTTTTATTTATTGTTCCTATCTTTCAGCTCCACCTTTTAG
The DNA here is from genome assembly GCF_001515645.1 of Sinocyclocheilus grahami. Taxonomy (NCBI): domain Eukaryota; kingdom Metazoa; phylum Chordata; class Actinopteri; order Cypriniformes; family Cyprinidae; genus Sinocyclocheilus; species Sinocyclocheilus grahami. The sequence goes on along the minus strand of NW_015505189.1, from coordinate 2,771,779 downwards.
CACTTTGGATGTTAAAATGGCCTTTCTGAGTATTTGTGAATTGTGCAGGAGGTTGTAACTCTATATTTTACACAGGTCCTAGTGCCAGGGCCACGAGACTATAAACGATTAGAGGCATGTGACCACCTGATGGTGAAGAGATGTAAAGGATACGTTACCCCTTGTTTCGCTGGCACACGAGGACTGAACTTTAAACCCATTTCTTTCAATTATGAAGTGGCTTTTCACTTTCTTTTTCTGGAATGGAAAAATATGCTAGGGGCTATGCTAGCAGTAGGTGGAGAGGACGTGATCCAGATCAAGTTACGGCTCTAAAAATGAGTAAACATTCATTTTGTATTGTAAAGATGACAACAGTTAGACTTGGAATTATTTAGAGCACTGTACATGTGACCAAAAAGGGAAATCGTCTTTAGCAAGAGAGGCCTTGTATTCGTAATTAGCAGCAACCCACTGTTTAGGAAGACAACATAGATAGACGAACCTAGACCAGGATATCTGTGTTTCCCATGCTCTGGTTTATTATTATTACCTTGAGTGCTAAGTCATATAAAAGCAAATATATACTCAGACACTTGTTATCTTGTGTGACTTTGGGCTAGTTAAAGTTTCAGGGCTCTGAGTAAGTGAAACTGGATCTCGAGAGTGTCATCTTGCATAGAACAAGGGTTCGCCCCAGACTCCCTTTACCTTCCACCTGATCCCCGTCAGCTTGACACATGGAAAGATTGAGCAGGAGAGGTTCAAATAAGAAGGCTGGGTTCCAGCCTTGTCATATGCCACGCTGCTCAGTACCTATTCCTGATTTTTATGTTGTTTATTTCACGATGGCATCTTTTGTTTTTCATTTTCGTGACTGCTTTGTAATGCTTATGAAGGGCTTTATGTGTATTAGAATCAGCTGTGTATTGTGTTTTGTGAACGAGGGGAAAACCACCAGGGAGATTTATTTTTATTTTTATTCCAAGTCACTATCCGAACGTTAAAAAACTTAACTGAAATCCTTATCCAGGTGATATCAGTTGAATTGCTGATTTGCACTATCAGAGCTTCAATTCTGCTTTTCCCTTTGTTTTTTCCATAGAAAAAACATATACTGTGTCTATACACGGATGCTTCTGAAATGGCTAAATCACACAGGTATTTTCACCTGTGGTGCACTAAGATATTTTGTTACATTTAATCTCCAAATCTAATGCAGTATTTGGAGGTAAAATGCAACTAGATCCCAATGCAAATGGTATTTTATCTCACACCATGTCAGAATCCTCCAAATCCGATTGAATTAACCATTCATCTAGCTGTTCTGATGTGGGTACGGAAAGTATTCAGACCCCCTTAAATTTTTCACTCTGTTATATTGCAGCCATTTGCTAAAATCATTTAAGTTAATTTTTTTTCCTCATTAATGTACACACAGCACCCCATATTGACAGAAAAACACAGAATTGTTGACATTTTTGCAGATTTATTAAAAAAGAAAAACTGAAATATCACATGGTCCTAAGTATTCAGACCCTTTGCTCAGTATTTAGTAGTTTGTTATTTTAGCTGTAGTTTGTTATTTTAGCTGTGTGCTTAGGGTCATTGTCTTGTTGGAAGGTAAACCTTCGGCCCAGTCTGAGGTCCTGAGCACTCTGGAGAAGGTTTTCGTCCAGGATATCCCTGTACTTGGCCGCATTCATCTTTCCCTTGATTGCAACCAGTCGTCCTGTCCCTGCAGCTGAAAAACACCCCCACAGCATGATGCTGCCACCACCATGCTTCACTGTTGGGACTGTATTGGACAGGTGATGAGCAGTGCCTGGTTTTCTTCACACATACCGCTTAGAATTAAGGCCAAAAAGTTCTCATCAGACCAGAGAATCTTATTTCTCACCATCTTGGAGTCCTTCAGGTGTTTTTTCATGTGTCTTGCACTGAGGAGAGGCTTCCGTCGGTCCACTCTGCCATAAATCCCCGACTGGTGGAGGGCTGCAGTGATGGTTGACTTTCTACAACTTTTTCCCATCTCCTGACTGCATCTCTGGAGCTCAGCCACAGTGATCTTTGGGTTCTTCTTTACCTCTCTCACCAAGGCTTTTCTCCCCCGATAGCTCAGTTTGGCCGGACGGCCAGCTCTAGGAAGGGTTCTGGTCGTCCCAAATGTCTTCCATTTAAGGATTATGGAGGCCACTGTGCTCTTAGGAACCTTATGTGCAGCAGAATTTTTTTTGTAACCTTGGCCAGATCTGTGCCTTGCCACAATTCTGTCTCTGAGCTCTTCAGGCAGTTCCTTTGACCTCATGATTCTCATTTGCTCTGACATGCACTGTGAGCTGTAAGGTCTTATATAGACAGGTGTGTGGCTTTGCTAATCAAGTCCAATCAGTATAATCACACACAGCTGGACTCAAATGAAGGTGTGGAACCATCTCAAGGATGATCAGAAGAAATGGACAGCACCTGAGTTAAATATATGAGTGTCACAGCAAAGGGTCTGAATACTTAGGACCATGTGATATTTCAGTTTTTCTTTTTTAATAAATCTGCAAAAATGTCAACAATTCTGTGTTTTTCTGTCAATATGGGGTGCTGTGTGTACATTAATGAGGAAAAAAATTAACTTAAATGATTTTAGCAAATGGCTGCAATATAACAAAGAGTGAAAAATTTAAGGGGGTCTGAATACTTTCCGTACCCACTGTATGTAGATATTCCAAAGCACAGTGGGGATCTTCATAAAACATCAATGTGGGTTGCTGTAACAGTCATGTTCATTTAGTGGATCATGCTATATATATATATATAATCTTTTTTTTTTTGTAATCAGAATAGGAGCATGGGCCTATCTGCGTAATGTTTTTAAATTCAAGGATATTTTTCGTGGTGTGCTTCTTACTTTATAGACGTAATAAAGTTTCTGCTTAATGACCATTGTCTGAAAAACCCACACTGTACCTGTCTGAAACCGCTGATGGACATATTTACCACTATCAGCAAAACAGGGACCATGATTTCTACAGACCTCAAGAAGGTGGTGGTTTGAATGTTCACGTCATCCATTCTCTTGATGCAGCAGTGGCTGTTGAGTTTGTTTTCACTCAAGTCTTCCCATTAGCCCTAGATACAAACTGGGTGTCATGTTTTGTGTGTTTGTGCAGAATATTTGAAAATAACCTATGATGGGAAACTAATGCTTATAAATGAGATTTCAAAAAAAATAAATAAAAAAAAGAACTCCTGGCCAACTGTCAATCAAGAGGGTTAACACAGTTTCAATGCTATAAAGGCATTTTGATTACATAAATTGTTTTCCTTTTTTTATTACCCAATATGACAGCTTTTTCTCAAGCAGTGATGTGACAACTAATGGAAAATATTTTAATATTTTATTACCTTTGTCTGTTCATTTTTTCAGAGATTGTGAGAGATGCAGAACTATTTTAAATACAGTCATTTTTGAAAAACCTTATAATCCATGAGATGTTTTTGAAAGCAAACCATACATCAATGGAAAGCTTATTTGTTCAGCTTTCAGATTATATATAAAGCTCAATTTCGAAAAATTTACCGTTATGATTGGTTTTGTGGTCAACAAGGCCTAATCAATCATATTCAAAAAGAAATACAAAACCTGTGCTAACTAAAAGAAAACATTACGTTGACAAAAAATCCAAGATTTGGTGATGATAAAGCATAATGAGAGATTTACAAACAAATTTTAAAAGCCCAGTTAATTTTGACCAGGAACATCAAAGTAGCTAAAGGATTTTCAGCGAAGCACAAGAGTAAATGATAATACTAAGTGATATTAAGGAACCTCTTTATGGTTTGGTGTTAATGTAGGGGTACTGTCAGTCTTACAAATGGGGCTGTGGGGATCGTAAGACAAAATATGGTTGGCAAGCACTGCACTACACTCTTAAAAATAAAGGTGCTTCAAAAGGTTCTTCAAGCGATGCCATAGAAGAACCATTTTTGGTTCCACAAAGAACCATTCAGTAAAAGGTTTTTTAAAGAACCATCTCTTTCTTACCTTTTTGTAATCTGAAGAAACTTTTTTCACCACAAAGACCCTTTTGTCAAACAGAAAGGTTCTTCAGATGTTAAAGGTTCTTTATGGAACCATTTAGACAAAAACGTTCTTCTATTGCATCGTGAAGAACCTTTAATTTTAAGAGTGTAGAATGACAACACAGCCCTAGCTTGAAGTTTGTGTGTGTGTGCGTCTGGTCATCTCAGTTGTCGCCTTGTAGTAAAATTCTTTAACCTCCTGGCTTAGCAATATATCACTTACAGTTGAAGTAAGGCATCATTACATTATGAATTAAAGCTCCTCTCGGAATAAAAGGCGATGCATTTTCCATTAACATATTTGCTGGATGTTTCCACTGATTTGGCCAGCCCTTGCAGTTTCCATTAAATTATTCCATATTCTAGCGTGAACTCAGTACAACAACACAAAAAAGAAAAAAACAGACAGGAAACAGGCGGAAGAGAAAGCCTATGTTGGTTTAGCTCGACAATCATGAGCAGCAACTTTCTTTGCGCTCTTCTCATCCTTGCCTTCCTGGAATCAGGTAAGTGTATATTGTGTGAAATAACTAAAAAACATTTTCATATTTGTGCATTTAAAAAAGGCACATGGACAACCAAAAAGTCTGTGGTTATTAGTTCGAGCAGACAATGCGAAAAAATTGTATGCATTTTGAAAAAGAACAGTTAAAGCCATGGAATGACAAAAATGATTCTATGGTAAATGAAGACATCATGTATCAAAGTGTTTTCAAAAAGTGATAGCAAGCAAATGCTCACAAAAGCATAAACCAACGCCTTCACATGCACTGCTGACTGCTGTCTGACTAACTGCATTTTCACTGATAACATCTTACATAAACAAATGATTGATCACTTGCTTATGATATTACTTAACATAGTATTATACCTTTTCATTAATGGGTTGCTTTTGTAGCATATTTTATTTTTATCCTGTGATTCACTTTTAGACTTTACTTTTAAAATTCACATTGATTCATTTATTATGATCTGACAATTGATTTTGCACTGATATTTTTGTCAAAGATTAACAACACTGTACAAAACAACTTAGATTTGTCTAAATTGTAAATAAAACGTGCAGATTATTAGAGTATATTTTACAAGAAAATACTATTTCAGTTTTTCAAATCAGCTCCAATGCAATTACTTACTGTTTCTTTGTAATTTTACTGTTTCTTTGTTTGTAAAAATTTTCTTCACCATTTTTTTAAACCTGTAGAGCGAGTTTAATTTTTTGCTTCTTAACACAGCTTGTATTGAATTGTAGTTTCAGCATGCGTCATTAGCTGCTCTCTCTAAAGCATCTTTGAGGGCAGTAAATAGCGGCAACCACTTCTGAGAATAAATATAAAACAAAAGGTTCCATAATAACTTCAGATGTTTAAAGAAGGCAATACATTATTCTTTTCAGTAAATAACAAGTTTATATTCATAAAGATTTACTGGTAATAAAATTTTTTTTGTCAGTAACAACACTAAACAAACTTTCTACTAAGCATTCATAATTCAATATTTTTAGGATTATGTCTCAGTGATCCTTGTAATATCTCTGTCAATGTTTTCATTTGTGTTCTTTAACAGGCAAATCAAAGAGTGGTGTATCTATCAGTCACAGTCGAGATGGATATGGCCAGAACATTACCTGTGTCCTCTCAGGGGACGAAAATATGACACAAATCAATTGGGAGATGCTAAGAGGCCCGAATCGCACCAAACTGGGCACGTTTCACCCACATTTTGGAATTTACGTAGTGCAAGAATATAAGCCTAAAGTGAAGATCCAGAACAAACGGACTCCTTATCCATCATCATCCCTTCTCATTAAAGTAGTATCAAATGAGAGCGTGCAAATCTGTTGTGCGTTCATAACATTTCCTTCGGGTAAACTTGAGCAGTGCACTGATATCAGTAAGAAAGATGTCAGTATCAACACGTCTATGATAAAAGGTAAAACTTACACATGTAGTCCTATACATACCTTGCCATTCCTTTGGGACTCACTTGGTGATTTTTTTTTTTAGATTTTACATATGTGGAACAAGAACCAAGGCTGGGATTATTTGGACGTTTGGGTGCAATGACTATTGGAACTATTCTTTCCCTTTTTATCCTGACCATCCTATTCTACTTATGCAGAAAAAACAGCTGTAGAAGGTAGAGGTCACATCTTACATATATTTTTACACAAAACAATAAAAGACTAATATTTCTATACTTATATATTTAAGACCAAAATCCTGTATATTAAACACTTTAAAACTTATTTACAAAACAATCCAAGATTAAAATCATGGGAAATTTGACCTTGCAGGAGGAAGTCCTTTGAAATACGAACATACTTGACAGACTTACCGGCTGAGGTAAGACTTTATAGCTATACAGAATACATTTTAATAAATGATACATTTTTAAAAATCTAATGAATAAATTCAACGAGTTAACGTTTCTGTCATTAAGATGAGTAAGGTTAATAATGAACTATTCTTCTAAATAGCAATTCTGACATGGAAATTTGAAGGGCTCATTCCACACCATTCTATAATTATAAATGCTAAATGTGACTATTTACAAAAAGCATCAACATCAGTTACAGCTGAAATGGAAACTGCAGTGTAAAAGTGTGATAAGTGCGGTATAGTGAATCTTTAACTGTGCCATTTCCTTTCAATCTCAAATGCACTTTAATATAGTAAGTGATTGCATTTAAGGTATCAGTTTCCTGTTATTTTCTAAAGACTGTGTGTGGTTGTGGTTAAAGTTTGAGTGCTGCCAATTCTCATGACCCTTGTTTGCGGCAACATTATGAAATAGACAGTATATATTGTTTTAACATATTTTAATAATGATAATAAAACCATTGTTAAAAATATTACAAATATATATATATTTTTTTATTTTTATTGTTTGTTCGTATACAGTTTATATGGCATATTTTAATAACAATAATAAAATCATCCTAAACTGTAAATCCCTCATTATAGACATTTGCTGAAGAATCAGTTGATGTACCAACTTCTCAAAGTTCTCCAAATGGCTTTGACCCCTCAAAACTTTATGCCAAGATCAAAAAAGACCTTTTCTATGGCCGGCTGTGGAAGTCTTACCAAGGCCAACCCAAATCATGGACACAAGGTACCATGACTGATCAAGGACATGTTTATCACTTATTATTACAGCAGAGAAATGTGGAGGGCAGCCCTTTGAGGCCAGATACAACAGAATGATTACATTTCAGTAGTTTATAGTTTCCAGTCTTTCCAGTGCGATTGAGAGGAATCTCGTCATTTTTGTGTAATGTAAACTAGCTTGAAGCAGATTGCAATGCATTATGTAAAGAAAAGAATGCATTAATAGTTTGAACTAATATTAAAAGAAATTAATTCATATTTTGTTTTCAGGTTAAGATAAATGTTTCTAACACTGAATAAATGTATAAATAAACGTTAATGTGAGAATCTAACAGACATGCAAGTCTTTTGTCATGAGTCAAGTCTTTCAAGGCCAAATCTCAAATAATGTTGAATAATTTCTATATGCTGCAAGTTAGTTTTATGAACTTTGTCAATTCATTTAGATTTATAATTTCTAAGTATCTCCTTGTTCATCAAAGCATGCTTATCTAAAACTATATGACGTTTTGCTTAAATAAATTGATCATTTTACCATTTCAACCATGCATTTATGGTATATTCAATTGTTTCAATTTCCAAGTTGGCAAAAGAAAGAGCTTTTCTAGGATCTAGCTTAGGGTGACCATACGTGCCATTTTCCCAGGACGCGTCCTGGCCATGATTTCTATATTGCCTAAAATATCTAGGTTTTGGCTTTGTTTGCGTGTGCAGACCGATCGGTGCATGACATCAAAGTACCATACAGACGGTTATGCTTTCGCAACGCTCTCAAGGTACTTTGATGTCAAACACTGATCGGTCTGAGCCGCACTGCGTTTAAGTCGACCATACCTAATATGTACGCGTAATTGCATCGCTTTGACCGTAGATCCCACCTTCTCACACGCCATGATTGGTCCAATATGTACAATCCTTGCATGTTATTGGTCAAACTACTTTTCGATCATTACCTTCAGCAAGCATGAAAACAAAGCCAAAACAAATCCTGGCCAGGACGCGTCCTGGGAAAATGGCACGTATGGTCACCCTAATGTAGCTAGCATATACTCCTTTTAGACATGCCTTTTCTTCATCGAGGCCTATTAGACAAAACTGCAATGTCACCTTCCACCCGCTTGGTGGGGCCACGATACTGTTTTTGAGAAGGAAATCTTCTTGGAAATGGATTCGTGTCGTATTTCAAAGGCAAATGTGTTTATTATTTAAATTATTTTTTAATGTTCTCGAAACGTCTCATAGATTGCTGTGCCCACTATATCGAGCTTCACTCTAATATGTTTAGATAATTACTGACATACGATTAAAGTTGCCATGCTTTACTTGTTAGCTAACCAAAAGAAAGATGTTCAGTCTGTGTAAAGGCTGGACATGTGAAACAGTTTTAAAAGCCTGCAAGAGTTTAAAGTCAAGGTTCGACTACTACAAAGGCGGTATTGAGATTATGTACAGGAGCAATAAAAACTACACCAATTACAGCACTACAGGTTGAAATGGGGGAAATGTAATTAGAAATGAGAAGGGTACAGTTATCAGTCAATTATCGGGTTAATCTACAAGGCCATAGTCAAGAGCATCCAACACTAGATACTTTAAAGCCCTGTTGGGAAAAAGAAAGGAGGAAAATTAAAAGCTTTGCATGGACAGTGACACAGAAACAGAACTTGAAGTTAATCAGTTAAATGTTATTCCAGCTGTACCGCTAACAGTAATAAAACCGTGGTTACTTTCAGATGCTACAGTAGATTTTACATTGTTAGAACAGAAAAACAAGGTTAAGGAATGTAATTTATATAATGTGCAGACATATATTAATGAGTACTACAGCTGTGTTCAGATCTACACAGATGCTTCAAAGAGTTTAGACAATAAGGTAGGAGTAGCATTTACTGTTCCAGAATTTCATGAGTAAGGAAAAGGATCATGAGTTATCTGTTTATACAGGGGAAATGATTGCACTATTATTAGCAATACAGTGGATAGAAGAGATAAGACCTTTGAAATCAGTTATTCGTTCAGATTCATGTTCATCATTGGCTAGTAGAGTACAGCTAGTATTGTACAGTACATTACAGTACAGTCACTCGGAAAGTAGACCAGACATTTTAATTGAAATAATGCAAACGTTATATAGAATTCAAATGATGGGGATTACAGTAGTAATTGTATGGGTGCCGGCGCATATCCAAGGAAATGAAATTGCAGATAAAGAAGCAAAAGAAGCAGTTAAAAACAACGACATTAACTTAATTGTTAATCTAAGTAAGAATGAAATCAAGAAAAGACTGAAGGAAAGGTGGCAAAAACAATGGGATAAGGAGAAAAAAGGTCGGTGGTTTTACAGAATTCAAAGGAAAGTGGGAGAGATGAGAAGTGCAGGGAAAAACAGGAGAGATGAGATAGTAATATCAAGGATGAGATTTGGACACACGGGTATACATGATACGGGAAGGTGTGAATTTTGTGGACAAGAAGAAACAGGAACATGTCATACTGTACTGTCAGAAATACGAGACTGAAAGAAGGATTCTAATGCAAAATTTAGAAAAAATAAAATTGCAATTTACACTGAGATATTACAAAATAACTCAAGGAATGAATGCCATTGTTTTATTTTTCATTACCTCAAAATAACTAATTTGTGGGAGAGAATATAAAAAAATGACAACACAGGGGGAAAGTAAGTCATTTTGATCCACACTCCATACCAGTTGGTGGCGGAAATACACAATTTTGTTGTTTGTTAACCGCCAATAAAATTTCAAGAAGAAGAGGAAGAACGTCCATGTTCGGCCGAGTGGAAGCTGGTCACATCCTGACTGTGGTGGTCTGGAATTCAGCGTCAAAATCACATGACTGTCGATACCGCACACGATAAGTCCTGCAGACTCAAACAGCACAATCTTCTGCACAGTTTTTAGTAAAAAAAAAAAAAGTTATTTTAGGCCAGTGTTGCTTGTAAACTTATTTTAGCCAAGCTTTGCTTATATTGTTTATTTTTTTTATTTTTTATTTTTTATTCAAGGAACAATAACACACAATAAAACAACATTAAAATAAGAAAAGAAAAAGATAGAAGGACAAATTACAACAAACAAAAAACAATTGCCAGGGGGAGGAAAGAATAAAACTTCAAAACAAAAATACAAGATATACATACATACATACACTTGCTTATATTGTGTTTTTGAAAGTATGAAATCACATGACTGTCGATACCGCACACGATAAGTCCTGCAGACTCAAACAGCACAATCTTCTGCACAGTTTTTAGTAAAAAAAAAAAAAGTTATTTTAGGCCAGTGTTGCTTGTAAACTTATTTTAGCCAAGCTTTGCTTATATTGTTTATTTATTTATTTTTTTTTATTTTTATTCAAGGAACAATAACACACAATAAAACAACATTAAAATAAGAAAAGAAAAAGATAGAAGGACAAATTACAACAAACAAAAAACAATTGCCAGGGGGAGGAAAGAATAAAACTTCAAAACAAAAATACAAGATATACATACATACATACACTTGCTTATATTGTGTTTTTGAAAGTATGACTGTAGATGCATTTCAGCAGTCAAGTTATTAAGTGGTTAACGTGACCAGACCACATGATCATAGCAAGACCACTTTTTTTCCTCTTAGTAGACTGTCATCCAGACTAAAATTATATTAAGTTTTTGTTGATAGATAATGCTATCCACAGTACTATCATTAAATGGTCTCATAAATTGTTACTACATAGGCTAAGTAGATTACTATTTGCTTTTGTTTGCAATATTTAATCATTTCAATCAATTAAAATTTTTTAAAATATAATATTATGTATTTTTATGTTTTTATATATAATATAATGTTGTTGTTTTAATCAGATTTTTGTTTTTGGAACTAGACACAAAAAACTTTTACAATCCACAGTTAACCTGTGCAGAAGTAACAATGGATTCACATTGTGTTGGTGAAATTGATGGACAAACCAGAGGATTACGATGACGTGATGGCCATATCACAAGACATATATGGTGGAAACGATTACCTTCCTCATCGCTATCACTCCTGGATGACTGAGCCAGGAAGAGTGGTTATTATAGCACGGAGAGGTAGGAACCTGGTAAGAGATACAAGAGTGAAAAGGTTTGACAGATCTCATGTGTTTTCTGATTTTTGTTTTAAACTCATCCAGAAGCTATGAGGAAATATGAATAGTCTTTGTTTAACTGCAAGATTGTGTTACATTTATTTTTCAGTGCTATCTTGATTTTAGCAAGTAGACACACACTTTGTCATAAACATATTATATTATATAGGATGTTTAAGAAATTAACAATAATGCTTGTTTATTTGGTAATATAAACTTGCATGCTATCGAGGCACATGTAAAACATTTGAAATGTTAATATTACATTAACATTTCACATCTTCATGTTTTATAATTAATGGGCTACTCAAATCACTAACTCTTATGATAAGAAAAAGTTAATTGGTAAAATAAGTTATGATGTGTCTATTGAGAAATGCCATGCTTGCAGTTCTCAGAAAGACAACATTTTAACTTGGCTGAAACGAACCACATCAATGAGTGTATTCTCTGCTGTGCACATAATTGATTGACTCATGAGTCATGACCCATATACTTGAATGCAGTATCTGACATTTATACCACTGGACAGTTTCGCTCTTCATATACTCGCAGTCTAGGGTGGTAAATAAGACCAGCATCATTGTAATTGTTTGTTACTATCATTTCACTAGTATTATATTGTACTGTTGCACACTAGTGAACCCCTACTGGCTGCCCTAAAGCACCATTAAGCTACTAGGGGCACTTTTGCACATTGGCTTTTGTAACTTAACTAGCATATTGAATATTAAGAAAAACAGACCACTTTTACTCTTATTGTTAACTAACAGTACTTCATAAATAGTATTTTAATATACTATTAATCTCAAAGATGAAGGACAATTGATTCCTCATGATTTTATATATGAGGCAATGTTTTTAGTCAGTTACTCCTACAGCTTCCAGACAATATGCTATGCTGCTTGATGTTGCAAACTGGTATTTGTTGTCATATTATTTCAATTTGCTATCGCAATCATAAACACATTAGTATTTTACTATTTTGCAATAATTATTCCTGTGTGCCTTTAGGTGGCTCTGGAGTCAGGCTTGGTTGTTGATGGAGGTGAAACTGTAATAGTTGAGGGATTAAGAGTGTGTCCAAAGGAAAGGGGCTGTGGTCTGGCTGGAGTGATCCAGAGATTTGTTGATGGCTACATAAAGAAGGTCTACCCTAATGTGAAGACCAAGCATCTTACCAGAGGAGATGACCCAGGGCCCGAAAAACTGCACAAGTTCACACTTCTGGCCAGACGGGTGAGTTAAAACTCGAAAAGTGAGTTCTATACATGAACATTATTTAATGTATTATGAAACAAACATCAATTAACAATAAACAATAGTATATTTATAAATGACCACTACCCTAAATAAATAACTTTTTTCATTGTTAGGTCATGATACCCAATTTATAAACAAATGCAAGCAAATCGAATCTTATTGCAAAATATTAAATACATAAAATGGAAAACGTGTTGTAGCAATAATACTTTCATCATATTTTTCTTTTAATATGTTCTAAATAAGCTGCAAAAGAAAGTTTAGTCTTCAATATTCATTTAAAAATGTTTGGAAATCAAAATACTGTGTAATCTGCATTTTGTATCTCTTCTTACTTTATATTGTTATTTTTGATAGTTGTTTTAAATTAATTATGCACTCCATTAATGTTTATTCTTTTTTCTTGACTCCTTCTCACTACCCTTTGATCCATACCACTAATAGTAATAGTAATGCCACTAATATTAACAGTAATATTTATCTCAGTTTTCTCTTTCTGTCCAGGCCGTTCTCTCTCTACGGGGGGATTCTGAAGGTTTTGATAGCTTTGTCTCAAGTCTGAAGGAAAAACTGGTTGTGTCAGATGAGTCCAACAGCAGCCGTTCTTTAGTGCCAGTAAAGGACTTGGATGCTCTTAAGGCCTTTCTATTTGATTCCGATTTGTCATCCAGACTTCAGCTTCCAGGGGGCGCTATTATCCAGGACTGGCAGCCCTTGAAACTCATGGAGAGTAACCTTGACATCTTGGCAAGGCGAAACCTAACATGGATTGTAGATGGTCACTACCCTTTGATCCATACCACTAATAGTAATAGTAATGCCACTAATATTAACAGTAATATTTATCTCAGTTTTCTCTTTCTGTCCAGGCCGTTCTCTCTCTACGGGGGGATTCTGAAGGTTTTGATAGCTTTGTCTCAAGTCTGAAGGAAAAACTGGTTGTGTCAGATGAGTCCAACAGCAGCCGTTCTTTAGTGCCAGTAAAGGACTTGGATGCTCTTAAGGCCTTTCTATTTGATTCCGATTTGTCATCCAGACTTCAGCTTCCAGGGGGCGCTATCATCCAGGACTGGCAGCCCTTGAAACTCATGGAGAGTAACCTTGACATCTTGGCAAGGCGAAACCTAACATGGATTGTAGATGGCTCCGGTGGTAAACCCCTGTTCATGAGCTTCCATACATCTCCCGATCCTATTCCGTATAACGGAGGGTCTCTACGCTTTAATATCGACCTGTATGGGACGGAGACTTCTTTAGCAAAGAAGTCACTAACAACTCACCTGAACAGTGTGAAAAGTGAGATTCAAGGCTTGGTTTTGGTTTATATTTATATGCATCAGACTCTATCAAAAGATTTAAAGCGGTTCTGTGAGGGCCATGACACAGTGAAGCAGTTCCAGAATTTCTGGGAGCAGCTGTTTTTGGAAAAAGAGCTATACTGACATCTAAAGAGGATAGAGAGGACAAAAAGATGCCAGCGATAAAGAAAGATTACATTTTTGGGTGATTGAAGTTGTATTAGCCAAAAATTGAGTTGTCAACTTTGCTTAAACTATTGTTCAACAAATTAAATCGGTTTAAGATACTGTACAACAATATTGTAGCACTTTTGTCATTTGTGTCTGAGTGAAACAAGGCACAGTGAAACAAACTCTGTGAACTCATTACTTAACAGATGTTGATGTCAGAAACATGAAGCATGTATTTGTTCCTCCATGCCTCATGAGTACAGGATGATTTATGAATAGAAAGTTTGAAATGAAAAGCACTTTAAACTGATTGTTTTAAGAATTTAATGTTTAATAAAATAAATTAAAAGGATGGCTTTTTTTATCAATGCTGAAAACAGTTGTGTTGGTTAATATATTTGTAGAAACAGTGCGCCATAAAAATTTTTTAAAAAATGCTCCTGCAATTAGTTATAACAACATACAATTTATTGATGACTTTAATATCAAACTTAACAAAACTAAAGGTAATGAAACCTCAATTAACAACAATTAATTGTAATCAAGCACGAAGACTATTTTTTTTAAAGTTAAAACAATGCATTACTTATTCTAATGTTGAATTTTATTTTGTGATAGTCACATTTGATTGAATTTGAATTGAATTAATTTCTTAAACTGACCACAAACTTGGTAGTGTATGTGTGTATATATATATTTATATATATATTAGGGCTGGTAAGCGATTAACATTTTAAATCTAATTAATTACATGATGTGGCGATTAATTAATCGCAAATGAATCACACATCAAATTTGGCTGAGAAATTACTCCCAAAAGATAATTTAAAGTCATTGTTGTGTAAGGCATCAAAAAGACATTACAAAAAGTAACTTCATCAAGAAATAATAATGTTAAATAAAATAAGTTTGATAATTTATTACATATACTCTTTTGGACCATGAGGGTGAGTAAATGATGACACAATTGTTTTTTTTTGGGTGGATGAACTATACCTTTAATAATTCATTTTATTATTATTACTATGGAAATATGAAATTATTTCTTTAATGAAATGATACTCTAAATAATAAACTAAAATTGCCAGTAGGTGGTATTTATTCATTTGATTCGTTCAAATGACTGATTCATTCAGGAGTGAAGTAAACGGTTCTTTATGAATGGTCCATTGACTCATTGGGCTTGTTCGACTTGAAGCGGATCATCACCATCAGACCGATCGGTGTGTGACATCAAAGTACCGCAGATGACCCAGGGCCCGAAAAACTGCACAAGTTCACACTTCTGGCCAGACGGGTGAGTTAAAACTCGAAAAGTGAGTTCTATACATGAACATTATTTAATGTATTATGAAACAAACATCAATTAACAATAAACAATAGTATATTTATAAATGACCACTACCCTAAATAAATAACTTTTTTCATTGTTAGGTCATGATACCCAATTTATAAACAAATGCAAGCAAATCGAATCTTATTGCAAAATATTAAATACATAAAATGGAAAACGTGTTGTAGCAATAATACTTTCATCATATTTTTCTTTTAATATGTTCTAAATAAGCTGCAAAAGAAAGTTTAGTCTTCAATATTCATTTAAAAATGTTTGGAAATCAAAATACTGTGTAATCTGCATTTTGTATCTCTTCTTACTTTATATTGTTATTTTTGATAGTTGTTTTAAATTAATTATGCACTCCATTAATGTTTATTCTTTTTTCTTGACTCCTTCTCACTACCCTTTGATCCATACCACTAATAGTAATAGTAATGCCACTAATATTAACAGTAATATTTATCTCAGTTTTCTCTTTCTGTCCAGGCCGTTCTCTCTCTACGGGGGGATTCTGAAGGTTTTGATAGCTTTGTCTCAAGTCTGAAGGAAAAACTGGTTGTGTCAGATGAGTCCAACAGCAGCCGTTCTTTAGTGCCAGTAAAGGACTTGGATGCTCTTAAGGCCTTTCTATTTGATTCCGATTTGTCATCCAGACTTCAGCTTCCAGGGGGCGCTATTATCCAGGACTGGCAGCCCTTGAAACTCATGGAGAGTAACCTTGACATCTTGGCAAGGCGAAACCTAACATGGATTGTAGATGGTTCCGGTGGTAAACCCCTGTTCATGAGCTTCCATACATCTCCCGATCCTATTCCGTATAACGGAGGGTCTCTACGCTTTAATATCGACCTGTATGGGACGGAGACTTCTTTAGCAAAGAAGTCACTAACAACTCACCTGAACAGTGTGAAAAGTGAGATTCAAGGCTTGGTTTTGGTTTATATTTATATGCATCAGACTCTATCGAAAGATTTAAAGCGGTTCTGTGAGGGCCATGACACAGTGAAGCAGTTCCAGAATTTCTGGGAGCAGCTGTTTTTGGAAAAAGAGCTATACTGACATCTAAAGAGGATAGAGAGGACAAAAAGATGCCAGCGATAAAGAAAGATTACATTTTTGGGTGATTGAAGTTGTATTAGCCAAAAATTGAGTTGTCAACTTTGCTTAAACTATTGTTCAACAAATTAAATCGGTTTAAGATACTGTACAACAATATTGTAGCACTTTTGTCATTTGTGTCTGAGTGAAACAAGGCACAGTGAAACAAACTCTGTGAACTCATTACTTAACAGATGTTGATGTCAGAAACATGAAGCATGTATTTGTTCCTCCATGCCTCATGAGTACAGGATGATTTATGAATAGAAAGTTTGAAATGAAAAGCACTTTAAACTGATTGTTTTAAGAATTTAATGTTTAATAAAATAAATTAAAAGGATGGCTTTTTTTATCAATGCTGAAAACAGTTGTGTTGGTTAATATATTTGTAGAAACAGTGCGCCATAAAAATTTTTTAAAAAATGCTCCTGCAATTAGTTATAACAACATACAATTTATTGATGACTTTAATATCAAACTTAACAAAACTAAAGGTAATGAAACCTCAATTAACAACAATTAATTGTAATCAAGCACGAAGACTATTTTTTTTAAAGTTAAAACAATGCATTACTTATTCTAATGTTGAATTTTATTTTGTGATAGTCACATTTGATTGAATTTGAATTGAATTAATTTCTTAAACTGACCACAAACTTGGTAGTGTATGTGTGTATATATATATTTATATATATATTAGGGCTGGTAAGCGATTAACATTTTAAATCTAATTAATTACATGATGTGGCGATTAATTAATCGCAAATGAATCACACATCAAATTTGGCTGAGAAATTACTCCCAAAAGATAATTTAAAGTCATTGTTGTGTAAGGCATCAAAAAGACATTACAAAAAGTAACTTCATCAAGAAATAATAATGTTAAATAAAATAAGTTTGATAATTTATTACATATACTCTTTTGGACCATGAGGGTGAGTAAATGATGACACAATTGTTTTTTTTTGGGTGGATGAACTATACCTTTAATAATTCATTTTATTATTATTACTATGGAAATATGAAATTATTTCTTTAATGAAATGATACTCTAAATAATAAACTAAAATTGCCAGTAGGTGGTATTTATTCATTTGATTCGTTCAAATGACTGATTCATTCAGGAGTGAAGTAAACGGTTCTTTATGAATGGTCCATTGACTCATTGGGCTTGTTCGACTTGAAGCGGATCATCACCATCAGACCGATCGGTGTGTGACATCAAAGTACCGCAAGAGCTATAGAGAGCAGACGACTCCGTATGGTTTTGGATCGATCTGTGCAGCGCTTAGGTGCACTAATTTGATTGTGATTTGCACTCGTGTGATATTGCACTTATTGCTCGTGGTATATTACTTAACTATATGAGGTAAATATGAGACAAAAGCTCAAACGGGGGCATTTTCCCCCATATCTTGAATATTAGGGACCTTCTAACTATGTTCTCTAGCCTCCAGCAGTTGTTGCCCTGCCTCATATTTGTCATCAATCAGCTGTATGAAATGTCAGATGACCCACGTGGGACTGGGGCGGGGCAAGTGCGTTAAATGCATTAATAATTTTTTAATTGATTAATTAATTAATCTAATTTACGGGTTAAATTACCAGCCCTAATATATATACACATACACACACACAGACACACACACACATATATATATATATATACAGTGGGTACAGAAAGTATTCAGACCCCCTTAAATTTTTCACTCTGTTATATTGCAGCCATTTGCTAAAATCATTTGTTAATTTTTTTTCCTCATTAATGTACACACAGCACCCCATATTGACAGAAAAACACAAAATTGTTGACATTTTTGCAGATTTATTAAAAAAGAAAAACTGAAATATCACATGGTCCTAAGTATTCAGACCCTTTGCTCAGTATTTAGTAGAAGCACCCTTTTGATCTAATACAGCCATGAGTCTTTTTGGGAAAGATGCAACAAGTTTTTCACACCTGGATTTGGGGATCCTCTGCCATTCCTCCTTGCAGATCCTCTCCAGTTCTGTCAGGTTGGATGGTAAACGTTGGTGGACAGCCATTTTTAGGTCTCTCCAGAGATGCTCAATTGGGTTTAAGTCAGGGCTCTGGCTGGGCCATTCAAGAACAGTCACAGAGTTGTTGTGAAGCCACTCCTTCATTATTTTAACTGTGTGCTTAGGGTCATTGTCTTGTTGGAAGGTAAACCTTCGGCCCAGTCTGAGGTCCTGAGCACTCTGGAGAAAGTTTTCGTCCAGGATATCCCTGTACTTGGCCACATTCATCTTTCCCTCGATTGCAACCAGTCGTCCTGTCCCTGCAGCTGAAAAACACCCCCACAGCATGATGCTGCCACCACCATGCTTCACTGTTGGGACTGTATTGGACAGGTGATGAGCAGTGCCTGGTTTTCTCCACACATACCGCTTAGAATTAAGGCCAAAAAGTTATATCTTGGTCTCATCAGACCAGAGAATCTTATTCAGGTGTTTTTTAGCAAACTCCATGCAGGCTTTCATGTGTCTTGCACTGAGGAGAGGCTTCCGTCGGGCCACGATGGTGAGATGGTGAGAAATAAGATTCTCTGGTCGGATGAGGCCAAGATAGAACTTTTTGGCCTTAATTCTAAGCGGGAGAAAACCAGAAAACCAGGCACTGCTCATCACCTGTCCAATACAGTCCCAACAGTGAAGCATGGTGGTGGCAGCATC
>NW_015505189.1:2720225-2752073 GCF_001515645.1 Sinocyclocheilus grahami | reverse complement strand
CAAATGGCTGCAATATAACAAAGAGTGAAAAAATTAAGGGGGTCTCAATACTTTCCGTATCCACTGTGTATATATATATATATATATATATATATATATATATTATATGTTTATCCATTAACAATGTAATTATGCATCTAAGACTAATAGAAAAAAATATAATTATATGTAACTATAAACAACAATAACTTCTAAATTAATCGCATTTTTTCAAAATAGCCTAATAAATACAACAAAACCCAAAGTCACTGTCTCTTACTGTATGTACGGTACATTACAGCTGTTATGCAACTGGTAACGGCAGTGACAAGAAAAAAGGAGGTTAACACTGTGGAAAATCAACCTCTTTTTCCACTACGGTGTTTTGTAATTGCCTTTCATGATGGAAAAGCGCACAAGGAGTCTTTGGAGAAAATATGTGACGTCTGAGAAACAGGCAACTGTTTAATGGATGTGCTGATAATCCATCCATCAGCAAATTATTCCCCTCCTCTCCATCTATGTTGTTCGTCTCTATCACATTCTTCCCTGTTTCTTTCTCTTTCGTAATTCTCTCTCTTTGCTTTGCAACCATGATTTATGTCTTTCTGTCATGCTCACCCCTTCCATCGTTCTCACTGTTCCACCTCTGTCCTTTCGTTTCTCCTCCATTAGTTTCACGTCACGCTTGCTCTGCTGAAGCACTTGGCTTGTCATTACACTCATTAGGTCCAGTTCTGTCTCTCAAATGAAGTCCATCTGTTCCTCGTACCAGACCTTATTATAGAAGGTCTCATGACAGAGCATATCACATCCTTTCTTACATTTTAACATGGACCATGAGAGACTGAATTATTAACATGTGAGAAAGACTTGGTCATAAGTTCACAACTGTGTCACTGACAAACTCACTAACAACTTATCAGTCACTTCAGAGCACAAACTGGATGGTATTCGGTGGATCACAGTGGAGAAAGTGAAAGATGCTAGCAATGAAAGCTTACTATTCTTTTCCTTTCTATGAGATTAAAGCACTTGAACTTGATAGCATTTACAATATTTCTAAATTGATCACTGTGATTTTTATCATATTTTTAGGTAAAAGTTTTCCAATTTTTTTAACAAGTTTCAAATGTGTACAGTTTTTTTTTAACAAAATCACAAACTCGGTGAATGTCAACAAACTTTTACAATTAATTTACATTAGCTAAAATACTACCGCATTTTAAAGAATTCTAATTGAATTTAAAATTATATTAAATAAATAACGTATTAGCAGTAACCAGAAGTGTGTGACGACTTCCCATTTGAAGTTGATGCTCAAATGAGAAATGCTTTTTGAGCCAGTTTTCCCACACAGATTAAACCAAGGCTTGGACTAAGAAGAGACTGCTACTGAGTGAAATTTAATTTTGGATTTGACATAATCTGTGTCTGAGAAAAAGTCCTTTGTCTGTCTTGTACTATCAGCCACAGAGCAGGCAGGCACAAAGAAGGCCTCTTTCGAAAAGTTTTTATGAATGTAATTCAGTACATGAGGCATCCAACATGCTGAGGAAAACATGCATTATCCTGTGGACCCAATATTTAAGAATATGTGACACAAAATGAAAGATTTTTTCTGTATTGTGCAGCATGAAGCAGAAAATACTGCATAAAATATTAAACCTCTGAGGGAGCAAAAAAAAAAAAAAAAACGAATGTAAATAAAAGGGGAAAACGATATAAAAAAAACTAAGCCTTTTTGTTTTTATGAATGCAATAATGAAAGCACATTAAATATGTATGTATAATACATTTTTGTTATAATACAAAAGTAAATATCTTGCATGCATTTTAAATTTAAATTCTGAATTCTTTCAAACTACTTTAAATGTATTCGGCTCAAGGTCGGTCATAATTATTGACCTTGAGTCAAAAATAAGATCATTGATCGACTATCTGTCTGGAGGATCAGGAGGGCCCCTAAAGTAATCCTCTCTCTCTCTCCTTCAGCAGCACGAGTACAAACCAAAAATAGGTTTAAACTGCAGATGGTCAGTAGTCTAATATTAATAGAAAGATAGTAATTTGAAAACATGACATTTAATGGATTATGGTAACAATTTCTGACAGTCCAAATTGCATTTTGTGGGTCATATATGACCTTGGGGAAATTTCATCCATTCACTTAATTTATGAGGATCTTTAATTTTACTCTCAATTTATGTGTTTTTGCAAATGAATGAGTGGAATTTCTCCAGTAATGCAGACAATCCATCAGTAGAAAGACATGACCATTTATGACAATATCGGGTGCTGGAATTAATGCCTCGATTTTCTACAGTAGAAAAGACTGCAGTTCCATTTTTCCACCAATAGTAGGCAGCACTGAGATGCATCTGGGGTTCATAATGAAATACTGCTCTGTTAGTCAGAGCTATTACAGGAGAAGTGATAGTGTGGCTTTTTGGCAACCGGGAAAAACGGGTGGGGTGTGCGGACACAGTTCTATGACATGCTTTTGCAGGTGAAAATTGGTATTTAGAGGTGTTTTCAAACTTTTTGAGACTGCACATGCAGGGCTCACTAACACAGATTTAGACAGATTTGTGAACAATATTTGAGAGAAATAGGCCTTTTGTGTTCATAGATCTTTGAGTTCAGCTCATAAAAAATGGGGGCGGGTCATATATGACCTTGGGGAAATTTCATCCATTCACTTAATTTATGAGGATCTTTAATTTTACTCTCAATTTATGTGTTTTTGCAAATGAATGAGTGGAATTTCTCCAGTAATGCAGACAATCCATCAGTAGAAAGACATGACCATTTATGACAATATCGGGTGCTGGAATTAATGCCTCGATTTTCTACAGTAGAAAAGACTGCAGTTCCATTTTTCCACCAATAGTAGGCAGCACTGAGATGCATCTGGGGTTCATAATGAAATACTGCTCTGTTAGTCAGAGCTATTACAGGAGAAGTGATAGTGTGGCTTTTTGGCAACCGGGAAAAACGGGTGGGGTGTGCGGACACAGTTCTATGACATGCTTTTGCAGGTGAAAATTGGTATTTAGAGGTGTTTTCAAACTTTTTGAGACTGCACATGCAGGGCTCACTAACACAGATTTAGACAGATTTGTGAACAATATTTGAGAGAAATAGGCCTTTTGTGTTCATAGATCTTTGAGTTCAGCTCATAAAAAATGGGGGCAAAAACAAAAGTGTTGCGTTTATAATTTTGTTCAGTGTATGATGCATATTATCTATAATATAAAATATTATAATTATTATGTTAATGTTAACAAATGATAATCACAACATAAATACACAACATTTAATTGCAAAGACAACTGAAACTATTCTTTTCCAGCTCATGATTAAATTAGAATATACTGAATTTTGTTATATACACATACAGTGGGTATAGAAAGAATCACACTCCTTTAAAATAATCACATTTTGTTGCTTTGCAGCCTGAAATGAAGACGGACAGAGTTTTTGTTTTATCCAGCTCTATTTACTCAGTGTAACTTATAACATCCAAGTGAAAGATATAACACCAACATGTCAGAAAATAAAACAATTAAATAAAGTAAAAAAACAGAATCAGAAGTTGGAAAAAGGATCACCCCCTCCTAAAAATGACTTGTAAACTCAATCAGGTGTAGCTAATCACCTTCTCAATGGCACACAAAGCCATTTGACTCTCAACTGTGATCAGCCGTGGTCATTTTGATTAGCTCAGCATGAAAAGAGCTTTCCTGGAGCATTTCAGTCCTTGATAGTACAGCTGAAGTAAACATTTAACTATGGGTGGCAAGGCACTGTCAAAAGATCTCTGGGATAAAGTTGTTGACAGGCACAAGTCAGGAGATGAATACAAAAAAAATTACAAAGGCTTTATCAATTCCTAGAAGTACAGTGAAGTCTATTATTAAGAAGTGGAAGGTATTTGTTGCAACAGACCCTCCCTGGATCAGGATGTCGCTCCAAATTGGATGAAAGAGCCAGGAGGAAACTGGTCAGAGACGCGACAGCAACTCCGAAGCAGTTGCAGGAATTTATGACAAAGAGTGGTCATTGTGTGCATGTGACAACAATATCACAAATCCTCGACAGATGTGGCTTGTATGGGAGGGTTGCAAGAAAAAAGCCACTCCTCAAGAAAGGCCACATGCAGTCACGACTGAGCTTTGCCAAAACGTACCTTTAAGATTCTGAGACCGATGACACAAACTTATTTGGCCTCAACACCAAACCATATATCTGGCGGAAATCCAATACAGCTCACCATCCAAATAACAGCATTCCTACAGTAAAGCATGGAGGTGGTAAGATCCTGTTATGGGGTGTTTCTCTGCAGCAGAGACGGAAGCACTTGTCAGGATGGAACGATAAATGGATGGGGAAAAATACCGTCAAATTCTTGAGGAAAATCTGCTGCCCTCTGCTAGAAAGTTGTCAATGTGAAAAAGGTTTACCTTGCAACATGACAATGAACCAAAGCACACAGCAAAACTGACCACACAGTGGTTAAAGGAGAAAAAGGTGAATGTCCTCGCATGGCCTAGTCAGAGCCCAGACTTAAACCCCATTGAAAATCTGTGGAAAGACTTGAAGACTGCAGTCCACAAACAGTCACAATCCAATTTAACTGAACTTGGAACAGTTATGCAAAGAAGAGTGGACAAATATTGCAAAGTCTAGATGTGCAAAGTTAGTAGAGACAGAGACATATCCCAACAGACAAAGGCTGTAATTAAAGCAAAAGGTGCTTCAACAAAATACTGACACAAGGGGGTGATACTTTTTTCAAATCAGTGATTCTGTTTTTTTATTGAATTTTTTTCGGACATGTTGGGGTTATATCTTTCACTTGGATGTTTTAAGATGCATTGAGTAAATACAGCTGGATAAAACAAAAACTCTGTGCGTCTTCATTTCAGGCTGCAAAGCAACAAAATGTGATTATTTTAAAGGGGGTGATTATTTTCTATACCCACTGTATTTCACAGATTTACATATTACATTTGACAACAATGGAGCAAGGAGCTATAAAACATAAGACAAAACTCAAAGGCATAAGAAAAAAGATGCACGTTTTGCTTATGAATAGCTCGGATCCAAACAAAAGCATTTTTAGAGAGGGATAATGCAAAATTACATGGATGCACACTGTCTTTAGGGTGGATGATTAATCAGATTTCCACTGTTATTAAATTGTTCTTTTTACTTGCAGATGAATGTTTCTTCTTAATGAGTAGAGAAAACCACTCATGTCACAGATAAGCAAACTTTTTTCCATTTTGCGTTTGTTTCCAGATGCTAAAGACAGCTTTTAAGAGCAGCTATTCATTTACTTTAATAACTCCCTCTTCATGACTCAACCTCCCGATAAGTGTCCATATGTCTTCCTCAACCTGTTGACTCAGATCCGGATTGTCTGAGTCGCAAAGGCCTCTAGTAATTATACAATGTGGCATGAACACAATGCAAAAATTCCACGTAATTTTCCAAACAATACAGCCATCAGTGTAGCTTCACTTCCATTTCAGTTTAGTGCTTGACGAATTAGTCTGCTGTTTGAAGACAGAGGACAGGCTTTCATTGATAAACATTGGGACAAAATTACACAGAAGCAACCATGATGCCATGGCAGTTCTTAATCACAGGAAATAAGCCTAGGAATGGAGGATGATGAGTGCCATTAGGCCCAGTGCATGCTGGGTAGAGAAGCAGTTATTAGAGAAACATTAAATTAGCGTAATTCTCACTCACAGAGGAACAGTCTAGAATGTGTGTGTGTGTGTGTGTGTGTGATGTAGGGGTAAGAAAAAGGAGAAAAAGAGGATGGAAGAAAGTCTCTGCAGGAGGGAATGAGTCAAATCGAATGCTTAACATCGACTGCTTCAGTATTCAAAAACTTATATATACACATATACACACTGCTTGAATTGTGGAATAAAGATTTTTTACTATTTTTGAAAGACATGCCTGCCAAGGCTGCATGTATTTGATCACAAATATAATAAAAACAGTAACATTGTAAAATATTATTACAACTTAAAATACTTGGTTTCTTTTTATTAATTTTATTCCTGTGAATGCAAAGCTGAATTTTCATCAGCCATTACTCCAGTCTTTAGTGTCACATGATCCTTCAGAAATCATTTCAAGTAATGAAAAAAAAACACAATAAAATGGTATTTTTGATCAAAGAAATGCACCGCACCCTCACTGAGAATAAGAGATTGAGGTGTAGAACATATTAGACAGAACAGCAGTGAAATGTTAATCAACCTTAAAATGTCTCTCGCACACTTCTGAGGCAGAAAAATCATAGTCACAAAGCTTGTTACCCGTCATGTTCTAGTCATCTGCTGAAGCAAGAATAAATAAATTTCTAACCATAACACCAGGTCTTACCTTATAATGTTCTTACGAGACAAGCTATTACTCTATTAAGGTGATCGCTTGACATCTGTGTAACCCTGTTATTTTAAATGTATTATTTTACATTTATCTGGCAGCTAAAATTACTGACATGCACATTTGACACCTCTGGAACTGGTAAAAGCAACACGGATATTATTTGGTTGACAATAATATAAATGCAACAAGCTGCATTTGAGAATAATATATTAATGATGTGTTCATTTATTATTTAATTGTTATATTTCTTAAAATTTTTTAGTACAAAATAAAAAACGTCAACAATTCAAATGTGTATTCATTTATCAGTTGGAAAAGTATTCAGTTATTTTTTTGTCTTTTTTATTCAATCAAACATACTGTGAGAGCAAAACTAATTATATTGTAATTGAAAAATAAAAGATTGCAAGTTCTTGCAAATAATTTTTTTAATTACAAAATAAACGGATAACAAATATCACAAATATTTGCATTGCAAATAAATATTCTATGCAGTTCCCACACTTCACTTTTCATTACGCACCCATTTAGTTTGCTCTGTTTTGCTGTCATTTTTGCGGGTCTAAAATCTTTGCTTGTGAGATGAAAAATTTTGCTTGTGAGTAAATCTGCATCTCAGTGGAGCGGTAACTGTGCACCAGAATGAAAGACATGTTTCTATTGGTCACTCTCGTGCTTGGCGCAAAAGTTTGGCCACACCCAATGCGTTGTCCCGGTTATGGCACCCTCGTTTTCAGCCGGTGGCAGTAATGCACCATTCCGTTTTTGTCAACTGCCAATAAAACCTTGAAAGAAGCAGATGATGATGAAGAGGGTGCGTTTTAACACGGGGGCTAAATACACAGTCTAATGTCTTAACGAAATCTACATTTTGATCATTTTTACTGTAACAATTTTAATGGACCTTCAACTTAACATAATGCAAAATACAGCTCATTCAACTGTGTATTTAGCCCCCGTGTTAAAACGCACCCTCTTCCAAGCAGGGCCGGTGTTGTGCCGAATTCTGCACCCCTGCCAGATTATGCACTTACATCTACATGTACTTACATGTACATGTACAGATTATGTACTTACATCTAAACCTACCAATACTAGGGGGTGCATAATCTGGCAGGGTGAAAATTTCGGCACTACACCGGCACTACCTATAAGCAGAGCAGGCAATTGCCTAGGGCCTCAGGCTTTTGAGTGTGGGCCTTCATAATGGTAATATCCCTGATATCTACACATTTAACCAATATTTTAGGTAATCTGCAGCGATGCTTACAGGCACTGTAAGTACCAGTGTTATATAAGGTGTGTGTGCGTGTATGTGTGATTTTCAAACCTGCTTACAGCTTTAAAACTCTACAAAATAAACTATGAGTCATCACAGTATGCACTGTGGACATGTGCAATTCTATTATCCTCCTCTGCCTTCATAAACCGACTACTTTCCGTATATTCACACATAAATTAGCTTTATACAGTACGAATAAACCTTCCAAAACAGCAGCAAAGGCATCTGCTGTCTTAAAGAGTGACATAATAGTTGAGAGATTGAAGGGATCTTGGGTTTGCCTTAAGCACAATGGGAAAACAATGTGCCTACCTCAAATGTAACACGTAGTCCCTCAAGTCTCTTACCCCCACCATATATGGGCCTACACACAAAACTGACACATAATGCTCATTCACACTATCTCTGGTGCTGTACAATCCGAAAAAGCATACTTCCATAATATATAGTATGTGAAAAATAGTACAGCAAATGAGTAGTATGTCCAAATTCACAGTATTTGAAAAACAGTAGATGAAAAGTACCCAGATGAACACTTTATGGCTATCCCAATAAGCCTCGAAAGAGGAATTGTGATATTCATTAGCTATATTCATACTATATAGAATTTTTTTTTAACGTCAGCATATAAGTAAGAAAAACTCTCTGGAAAGAATGTTTTTTTTTCATTCAGCTGTGCATTCCCTTAATGGGACCTGTATTTATAATTTCAAATACACTTTCAGAAAAGGTATAGAGCTCTCACTGGGTCAGTACCCTAAGGTAGAAAAGCTAAAAGGTACATCTTTGTAACTTATTTATCCCTAAACGATACATATTAGTACTTTAAAAGTACATATTAGTACCTAAAGTGTACATATTAGTATCTTTGAAAGGGTGCCATCTTTTGTACCTTTTTTTCTGACAGTGTTCCACACTACAATCAATATTTAGTGTAATAATGCCTTTTCTGATTTATACACAACCTTAAATTACATTTTCCAAATGCTAAATGCAGACATAAGAAATAAATAAGTGATAGCTAAAGGATTTAAAGTGATGGTAGATATATATTAATTTCAGTCATGACTGAACTTTGCCAAAACGCACCTTGAAGATTCCGAGGCAGATGAGACTAAAATTGAATTAGGGCAAATTGAACTGAATGGGGCCAATGGGAAGGTTTACCTTCCAACATGACAATGACCCAAAGCACACAGCAAAACTGACCACACAGTGGTTGAAGGAGAAAAAGGTGAATGTCCTTGCATCAGTGTTAATTTCGTCAACGAAGATGACGACTAAATATTGTAGCGATCCAGTAAGTGAAACGACAACTTGACGGGTTTCTTTTGTAGCTTGCTTTTTATTCACGAGAGCGCCCGAGGCGAACCCAACGCTTGAGCTCAACTCTCACCCTGAACTCCGAAACTTCCAGAACCTTTTCCCCCAGACTCCACCCACACACGAGTGCGCAGACTCGTTCTTCAGAAGAACACCCACCCCTTAAAGACCCCATGCAAAAAGAACACAAAACATATGAACCGAACATATTTGACTTAAATCACACCTGACAGCATAACACACTTTTTCAAACTTGCTACACTGCCCCCCCCCCTCACAGAGTTCCTCGACCCCGAGGGAACGAACAAAGTCCCGGAACCGTCCCGGCGGCCTTCGGACTCTCTGAGGCTGTGGCTGCCCCACCTGTGTTACTGTCACCGGACTATCTAAATGCAACGGTTGCAGCTCAAGAACCGGTGTGGCTGCATGGGGGACTGCCAGAGTACTGGCTGTGCTCGGCTGCGGTCCTGCCTCGCTCTCTGGGACAGGTATATACGTAGCGGAGGCCGGCGTCATGGCTGAAGTGGCCCCTCCTTTGTAAGGTGCCAATCTATCCCGGTGCATGGCCACCTTCCTACCCCTTGGAGGCAACTGAACCCGGTAAACAACTTCGCCAATTCTTTCTAGTACACTACATGGCCCGACCCACTGGGAGTCGAGCTTAGGGCACCTGCCCTTCTTCCTCTGTGGGCTGTAAACCCACACCAACTCTCCCGCTGTGAAATGCCGCCCTTTTGTTTTTAGGTCATAATTTCGCTTCTGCCGGGCCCCCGCTTTCACCAACTGCTTCCTTGCAAAATTTTGAGCGACTTTCAATGAGTTCTGAAGAGTTCTAGCAAACTCAGGCCCCGGGGGCACAGCAGGTGCATCAGGTGGCCTTCCAAAAACCATTTCTCCTGGTGTTCTGATCTCGCGCCCCAACATCAAAAGGGCAGGTGTGCAAGAGGTTGAGTCTTGCACAGCAGATCAGCATGCCATTAGAATGAACGGCAAGTGCCTGTCCCAATCTCGTTGATGTTTAGCAGTCACAATGGCCAGCTGCGCTGCCAGGGTCCTATTAAACCTCTCTACGAGGCCATCGCTTTGAGGGTGCAAAGGGGTAGTTCTGGTTTTGTGGATACCCAATTTGTCACACATTACCGCAAAGACATGTGACTCAAAGTTTCGGCCTTGGTCACTATGTACCGATTCTGCTACCCCGAAGCGGCAGAACATGCCATCTAAATGAGTTCTGAAGAGTTCTAGCAAACTCAGGCCCCGGGGGCACAGCAGGTGCATCAGGTGGCCTCCCAAAAACCATTTCTCCTGGTGTTCTGATCTCGCGCCCCAACATCAAAAGGGCAGGTGTGCAAGAGGTTGAGTCTTGCACAGCAGATCAGCATGCCATTAGAATGAACGGCAAGTGCCTGTCCCAATCTCGTTGATGTTTAGCAGTCACAATGGCCAGCTGCGCTGCCAGGGTCCTATTAAACCTCTCTACGAGGCCATCGCTTTGAGGGTGCAAAGGGGTGGTTCTGGTTTTGTGGATCCCCAATTTGTCACACATTACCGCAAAGACACGTGACTCAAATTTTCGGCCTTGGTCACTATGTACCATTTCTGCTACCCCGAAGCGGCAGAACATGCCATCTACCAATGCGTCTACCACTCAACTCAGCACTCGCCTGAGAGCCTCTAGAGAGGCCTGAAAAGAACTACCATGGACCAGGATGTCATCCAGGTACACCAGACACTCTGACCGTGGAATACCTGATAACACCCTGTCCATTAACCTGGCAAAAGTAGCCGGCGCATTGCAGAGGCCAAAGCAGAGCACCCTGAACTGCCATAGCCCCCTACTTGTACAAAAAGCAGTTTTTGGTCTGGCTTCCGGAGCAAGTGGTACCTGCCAATAGCCAGTACGCAGGTCCAGGCAAGTGAACCACGACGACCCAGCTACAAGGTCCAATGATTCATCCACACGAGGGATGGGATACGAGTCCTTCCTAGTGACCTCATTAAGGCGCCTATAGTCAACACAAAATCTCAACTGACCCCCCTTCTTAGGCACCATGACCACCGGTGCGGCCCATGCACTCTCAGACGGCTCAATAATACCCGCTCGCTGCAAATCCAACAAGGCCTTATCTGCAGTATCCTGATGGGCAAAAGGAAGCCTCCGGGCTCAATTTTGTGCTGTACCAGATGTGTTCGCCCCACATCCCCTTCCCCAAATGCAAAACAATGTTGGAAATCTACCAGCAAATCCCACAACCCTCCCCCAACAGTCCATGATCGTCTTCCCGTAATCCATTTCTTGGAACTTCTGCAGATGATGAACCCTGGTGGGGATGAGTGTTGGGGGTCTGCACATCCCCGATCATGCGGACCCCATCCCGTTTCCCTGGTTTCTGGCTAGCTTAGGACACTGTCATGGGCAAGCTGTGTCTGCCTACAGAGCTCCACAGGAATAAGGGCCTGGATGAATTGGTCTCTCGCAAGCTCCCCTTGAACAGTCGGTGGCATGTGGGCATACGCTCGCCGAGTCAAATTTTCAATGTCATTTGCCAGGGCTCTCAGCTGCTCTCCTGGCTGCCTGCGTCTATTACTCAGTTCGGAACGCAGAAGCCCAGGCTGTTCAAATTGACCAAAACGCTGTCTCAGTGCCCCGACAAGTGCCTTATAATCATGTCTATTTTCAGGGCAAAGCAATAACAAACAGTTCAGAGCATCATCTGTAAGGCACATAGCCAATTCAAGAGCTTTGCGGTCCTCCGACCAGTTCCCAGCATGAGCCAACAGTTCAAACTGTGCGTGAAAAGCTTCCCAATCAGCTTTACCTGAGAATTTGGGGGTTTTAACGACCACCGCGGCAGCACGGGCGCCCCCGTGTTCATTCACCTCTGTCAACAGCGCGGCTCCGTGGGTGTCACCATGTCTGTTTACATCCGACAACAGCTGGGTTCCGTGCGCGCCGCCGTGTCTGTTTGCGTCCGAAGCCAGCGCGGTCCCGTGCGCCGCTGTGTCTGTTGGATGTCCCCGTGAAAGTTCGGCAGCTCTCGGTGACACTCGGATCCAGCGGTGAAAGCCCGGCGTCTGCAGCCATCCTCCTCGTAGCCTCCTTCACACGAGCCTTGTGCGAATCCAGATAGCCATCTGTTGCGAATCGATCAGAAGCCCACGCCGAAGTGCCCAGAGCCTCCTGAAACATTCGGCTCGCGCCTGGCTCAGATTTTTTCTCGAGTCTGCTTCCGCATCGTGCTGCTGGACAATAATGTCAGTAATCCCGTAGACCAGCTGGATTCGGTTAGGTCACTTCTGACACCAGTGTAGCGATCCAGTAAGGGAAACGACAACTTGACGGGTTTCTTTTGTAGCTTGCTTTTTATTCACGAGAGCGCCCGAGGCGAACCCAATGCTTGAGCTCAACTCTCACCCTGAACTCACAACACTTCCAGAACCTTTTTCCCCCAGACTCCACCCACACACGAGTGCGCAGACTCGTTCTTCAGAAGAACACCCACCCCTTAAAGACCCCATGCAAAAAGAACACAAAACACAGGAACAGAACATATTTGACTTAAATCACACCTGACAGCATAACACACTTTTTCAGACTTGCTACAATATATTCGTTAACGAAATTTTTTTCTGTGACTAAGACGAGACGTTGACGAGCTAAAACTAATATCTGATGATAAAAACTATGATGAAATTAATGCCGCATCTTCGTTAACAAGACGAGACGGGACTATAATGTTATTTGTGGACTACCGGACATTCAAAACACATCCTATAGGCTACTGTCTTGTCCTTCAAAATGTGTATCCCTGTCATTGGATGGCAATCGGATAAGGGGCGTTCGCATATCTAGTCTCAGTATGGCAGCCGCAGTGGATGGATAGGCTACCAAAATACTTGGCGGCACGCTATCATTGTTTCTAGGCGGAATGTTAAAGAACGCACGTCTCCCGGAAATCCTGAATAATTCAACCAATCCGATGACGACTTCGAAACTCCTGAAGTGTTTCCACTTTTGTGTGCCATATGCATCAGACGTTTAGCCAACGGTCCGTGGGTGTGACGTCTGAGGCTGAGACTACCAAAATGTGAACTAGCGATCTGAAACAATGGCCTCAGCATCCTGAAAGGGTAGGGATAAGCTGACCAGACGTCCAGTTTTTCCCGGGAGTCACAATTCGTTGTCGTTTAACTTAAAGTTAGTGAAGGCGATATATAGGCGGAATCGCGCTGATAGAAGTGCTCTCTCTCGCGCACACTCCACTTCTTCAGTTCTCATATACAATGTGCGATCAGTTCTCAGTGCTCAAATACACACACAGCAGTCCAAATGTCTATCGTGTAGAGTATCTCACGTAAATACAGTCAGTTATGGATTAAGTGAAAGTAAACAGTCCATTCTGTCACAGATGGAGTTTTGGTTCCTTGCCGCTGTCGCCTCTGGCTTGCTTAGTTGGGGACACTTCTTTTCCAGCGTTATCGTTGACATCATTGCAAAGATATTATTTAAACTGAGCTGGATGTTGACATCACTGCATTCAATGATGAACTGTCTTTAACTGAAAAATTTGTGTTTACTATTGTCATTTTGCATTATTGACACTATTTTCCTAATTAATGCTGTTCAGTTGCTTTGTCACAATCTGTATTGTTAAAAGCGCTATATAAATAAAGGTGACTTGACTTGACTTGACTTAAAGGGATAGTTCACCCAAAAATTAAAATTGTCATAATTTACTCAAGTTTTTCAAAATTCAATCCTTGATTCAAATTTCTCATAAGCTTAATTGATTTGGTCTAAAGAGAGAAGAATTAATGACTATTTTTGTTTGAAGACTACATATAAAATAGCTACCAAAATAAATGTAAATAAATAAAATGCAGTTTGACTAAAAGTAATGACTAAAAGTTGACAAAAATGCAATGACTTTTCATCGACTAAAACTAAACTAAAACTATGAAAGACTCAAATGACTAAAATGTGACTAAGACTATTAAGCATTTTCGTCTCAAGATAAAGACTAAGACTAAATAAAAAATGCCAGTCAAAATTAACACTGCCTTGCATATGCAGGGCCGTCCTTAGCTGACGCGGGGCCCAGTGCGAGGTAGGGAGCGGGGCCCCCCTCGGTCCGTTCACAGCGGGGCCCCCTCAAGCGACCGCATCAGTTGCACCCCCCTATGGATGGCCCTGCTTGCATGGCCTAGTCAGAGCCCAGACTTAAACCAATTGAAAATCTGTGGAATGACTTGAAGACTGCAGTCCACAAACAGTTACCATCAAATTTAACTGAACTTGAGCAGTTCTGCAAAGAAGAGTGGGCAAATATCACAAAGTCTAGATGTGCAAAGTTAGTAGAGACATATCCCAACAGACTAAAGGCTGTAATTAAAGCAAATGGTGCTTCAACAATATACTGACACAAGGGGGTGATCCTTTTTCCAACTCAGTGATTCTGGTTTTCTGTTTTTTCTGACATGTTGGTGTTATATCTTTCACTTGGATGTTATAAGTTGCACTGAGTAAATACAGCTGGATAAAACAAAAACTGTCCGTCTAGTATATATACAGACATCAGATATAATTTTTTATATATTTTTTTACTAGTGGGTGCAGGACACTATAGTTAATTTATGTAAGTGAGGATAGCAAAATAAAGTAAACTGTGACATACCCAAAAATTCTTCATACCGTGGACTACCAGTAAAACTTTGGGACCAAAAATGATTCAGACACTTTGACCTGACCATGTTTTGCTTTAGTGTTATCTGACATTATCAAGATGAGTTCTTGTCATATTTTATTACCATTTTCTAAACTATAGCGAATAAACTGTGATAATGTATGAAATGTTCAAGGTGTGTGAATAAATTTTGGTTTGACTGTACAGTATATATACATATACATACATACACACAATTATTTATCTAAAGGTGTCATAGAATGCAAAAATGAACACAGGTGTGTCGCTGCAGTGTGTGAAAACAACCAGCCTATAATGGTAAAAATCCACCCACTCATTTTTTAAAAATCCCAATAAATCATAAAGTCTCCAAACGAGCGGTTCCAGATTTCTCCCTATTATGATGTCATACTCTGGAAAGTCCCGCCCATTTGTGACGCTCTCTGCCTTATTAGGACACAGCCCTGAGTGAGAAGCAGCAGTCCGCCATTACTGTTTTTTTTTTTTGCTGTAGCTGCTGGAGATACAATGTCAGCGCCAAAGAGGCATTACAAGTGTTGTGTTTCGGGATGCACCAACGAACATAGGAGTCTCCATAGACCACTGAGGACACGGTGGTTAAATTTCATTTTCAAAGGAAAGGTCCTATATGTTTGTGCTAATCATTTTACGCCTGACTGCCTCACAAACGAGGGTTAGTTCAGAGCTGGAGTTGTGCAAAGATTGCTTCATGCGCAAACGTCCAGACTCCAAACAAAGTAAGCATCATGCGTCATATTTTGTTTTCCTAAAGAGCTTCTTGGCTCACTGTAAGGCTAATGTTGCTAAAGCTACCATTGTTTTTCTGTATTTGTTACCGGTCTCAAACAGGGAAGGATGAGAGCTAGTAAACTGTAGGAAGTGATGATATAGACAGATTAGAATTTGCAGCGTTCTGGTGCTTTCTTTGCCCTTTGGCCAGAACATAAAATGCTCATCACTCTAGTGTAATGCGCCACCTACAGGCATCTTACAGAAGACACTTAAACTCATGTAACATTAGAACACATTTTTAAAGAGTCTCTTAAAGAATAAATCTGAAGAAAGAGGGAAAAAATTATTTTGGGGTGCCCATTATTACTCAGTACTTTTATATTTCCAGTCTGTCACACTCTCCCCAACTTTTTTTTTTTGATGACTCCTGGCATCAATACTAGGTCAGTCTATATTCTCTTAGTCAGTCATCTAACAAGTCCAGATAGGCATTGCATGCTACCAAGGAACTGCATTAACTACCTGGTAAGTCATTGGAGTTTTCGGAATCATGTAAGTTTGGACTACATTTAAAGAGGTCATATGATGCTGCTAAAAAGAACATTATTTTGTGTATTTGGTGTAATGAAATGTGTTTATGCGCTTTAAAGTAAAAAAACAAATTATTTTCCACATACTGTACATTATTGTTTCTCCTCTATGCCCCGCCTTTTTGAAACGTGTCGATTTTTACAAAGCTCATCGGTCTGAAAAAGCGAGGTGTACGCTGATTGGCGAGTTATCCAGTGCGTTGTGATTGGCCGAATACCTCAAGCGTGAGACAGAAATGTTACGCCCCTCACCATACTGTGATGGCGTGTCCCAGCCGGAGCGACGAGACAAAAACATTAAAACTCATTACAAATGAGGCATTTGTTGCATCCAGTGGGGACATAATTACTGATTATAATGACTTATACTGTCTTTTTACGCGTTGCATTGCATCGCGCCGCGTAAACATAAAACCCTGTCTGCATTTGTGATTGGAGAAATGACAAACTACAAGTGCTACTCTACACTGCCCAAAACTCGCGTTTGAATCATCAGTGGAAAATGATAAAAGAAAACGTACTTACGTGAGTCAGAACTGCCGGCATTTTAGTCTAACGTTACTCTCCCAGGATCAGTAAACAGTCCTCCATAAAATGTGCCGGCGATCCACAGCACTAAGTTGAAGTATTTCCTCAGCGACCAGCACAGATCAGCTCTAGGCATGACGAAGCGGATATCGTCCTCTTTTGGAAAACCAAACAAAGTAGTTTCTACAGCGAGAATAAAAGTTACGCCTTCTTTCTTTGTGTGAACATTTGGGCGGCGTTATGCAAATCTTCCCACATAGTGAGGTAGATATGTGGGGGCGTGTTCGAACGAGCCGTTTTAGGTAGGTGTGGTTGACTCAACTTTTATAAAGAATATCTCTTTGGATTTGAGACTTTAGTCTTTGCAACTTTACAGATCTTCTTTATGCACCAAGAGCTTGTAACACCAAAGAGAAAGGAAAAAATGAAATCGTATCATATGACCCCTTTAAATGACTTTGTCTGTAAGTCGGTTGACCTAGAATGTCATAAATCAGTATTTCTTTTGGCTTTGCTCGTCTGTTTGATCTTCTTAGAACTTCAGAGGGGTAGAACTTCAGACACCTAAGTGATGGTGCCCAATGCTGTCCTTGCGGGGAGGTAAATGTCATGTCGAGTGGAATTCAGAACAGGAATCTTCACGACTTTAGAGGCACCTTTTGGCACATCCACCACAGTAGGAAACAGTTCAAGGCCATCTTGGACTGAACATTCCGGGAGTGGTTCAAATGGCATGACTCCTCCTTAAGGCCAACCTCTAATTCTGCACTTGACTTCGCAAAGTTCACCTCTTTTAATCGTGAGTCCTTTCTTTCCTACTTTTACCACACAAATGTCCGACATTTCCTCAGAATCGGTCAATTGAATAACATTGACAATTTTGTTAGCTATACTCTGCCTTATATTCATAGCTTCACTCAGCAGAATAGTCAGATTTTCAGTGCTGTTTGGCTGGTCACTGTTTACTCTGATCAATTCTTCAATGACATTAAAACGAAGAAGTGGATTGTCATTTCAGCAGTTACTTACCAGCATTGGAACATGAATGGAAAGGTCTTCATGTCCATTAATTTTGAGTTCAAGGACTACTTCAATCCATCCAACAAATGGAATGACAGAGCCATTGGCAGCAGTAATGTGAAGCTGGGTGTCAGAAAGTAAGTATTCTATAGGCTTAATGGCCACATTCAGAAGGAACTTTTCCACCCATGTCTTTTCTACCATGCTTACTTGAGCCCCCTTGTCCAACAGCATTCCAGTAAGAACACCATTTATCCAACATGACAGCATACATTTTCTGCCAATCAGTTGAGCTGCTCGTTGTTTTGATGACTGATGTTTTGTCCAACTTGAATTTGCTGTATTGTGAGTGGGCACACAGTTTACCTTAACATGGGACGGACCGTTCGAAGTGGTCACTGGTTGTCCCGCACCAGTGACCGTCTTCCGTTTCCCACCTTTGTTCCCTTCTTTAGGCAGCCAAATGCTATGTGTCCTGTCTGGCCGCAGTGGAAGCAATGGCAGCAGTCCTGACTTCCTAGCTGGATACAGTCCTCACATCTGCGCTTGCTTTCAGGTTTGTCTGGAACTTTAACATTTGTTAATGGTACGGCAGTTTGGCTTTGAACTGTAGCAGTAGGACTCAGCATCTTTTCAAGATTTTTAGTGAGAGCAGAGACCTGAGTTGTCAGTTCCATTTGCTCTAACTTCTCCCTCAACTCTCCTTTGAAACGTCTCATAGCCTGTCTCACTATCCTCTTGTGACTGGGTAGAGCTAACAGTCAGCTTGTGTTTATTTACAGTGCTTAGACACTTCTGTTTCTGTTTCATCATTCGCTGATTTAGTGACCTGCTCTAGGATAAAGTCATCAGTCACTGTTAAGTCAGAGATGTAAGGCTTAATGTCCAGTCTGATATAAAAAAAATGATCGTTAAGCCCCTGATACAGTGTATGGAGGAAAACACCCTGCACCAGTCTTTTGTCATAGTTAAACTCTGAACCACCATGTTGTGAGGCAGGCAGAACTTTTTGTTTTAACCCCAGTAGCCTATAGACAAACTGCTGTGGAGTTTCTTTATCTTGCTGCTTAGCGGTGCTGAGCTCCTGAAACAGTTACTACAGTGCAACTTCGTTCTCTCATATGTGACTTCAAGAACCGTTTCAGTTCTGCAACTGTGAGATCATCTTTGTTGGTCAACATGTCTTTAAAGTTACCTGGTTTGATCATTCTTAACACTGTGCGTATGATTTCAGATTCAGAGAATTTTTCTTTTAAACCCTCATCAATTTGTTTGCATACACTGCTGTAACTCATGTCTGAACCAGAATCTGAAATTATGCCACCATCCATTTTGAATTCTCTGCAGGGTAATAATGCACCAACATCAGTCAGTCTAACCAACCCAGAAACTTGTTCCGTTACTGATGACTTGTTACTGAAGGGTTACTGAATTCCCTTGCTGGATTTAAGTTCATCAATCTTGTCTCTGATGGTAAGCAAACAAGACATACCTTCATCTTCTAGCTTTTTCAGCTGATTGCTTTTCATGTAGTCCACAATGAATTCAAAGAGTTCAGGTTCATTGGTACCAGTCACTCTTGGAACCTCTGTGTCTCTTTCATCTTCCAGTGACAAAGCGAGTCTATACTGCTGTTCTTTACTGAGCATGAAGCTGTCTTTGGATATCCCATAGCAAAACACGAAAAAGGAGCTGAAGACGCCATCTCGCCTGGAACCCAGAAGACTTGCACTTACAAGGCGGACTTGCACTCACAGCATTCCTTGTAGCTCAATCCAGAGGGTCACACTGGTCTCCGCCATCACCAGTCGCAACGCTGATACCAAGATCCTGATCCCGGACGAGCCCCCAAAATGTTACCGGTCTCAAACAGGGAAGGATGAGAGCTAGTAAACTGTAGGAAATGATGAGATAGACACAGATTAAAATCTGCAGTGTTCTGGCGCTTTCTTTAATGGCTTTGCCCTTTGGCCAGAACGTAAAATCCTCATCACTCTAGTGTAATGCGCCACCTACAGGCATCTTACAACAGACACTTAAACTCATGTAACATTAGAACACATTTTTAAAGAGTTTCTTAAAGAATAAATCTGAAGAAAGAGAGAGAAAAAATTATTTTGGGGTGCCCATTATTACTCAGTACTTTTATATTTCCAGTCTGTCACATATTCTGTAAAACAGCTACCTGTTGTCACTGATGCTGCCTTCACATGCTACCAGAATGATCATAAATAGGAATGTGGTAGTTAAAAATTGCATATGGAAGCAATGTGAATTCGGTAACACAGTCACCACCAGTTAAACCGTAACACCGGTATGCCTGAGCATGAGCTCTTGAAGATCCGCCCTCTTCTGAAAAGGGAGGCAGGAGCACCAGCTCATTTGCATTTAAAGGGACAAACACAAAAACGTTTAGGCTCATACCCTAAAAGTAGCAATTTCAACAAGCTATACAAATTTTGAGCTAAAATTCACATACACACTCTGGGGACATCAGATAATTATTTTACATCTTGTAAAAAGGAGCATAATAGGTCAACTTTAATGTGTTTGTTTGTTTAGCACTTATCATCTTGTAGTCAAAATAAAGTGCAAAATTATCCTTTGCACTTCATTCACATGTATGCCTTTTCTCTAATTGATCCTTATCTATTTCACTTTTCTCCACATCTGTTAATGGTCTAGTAGTGAGCAAACAAGACTGCCGGCATGAAACCTCATTACTGGGAAGACAGAGTAAAAGAAAGAACAAGACAGAGACAGACACATGCAGGGAACAAAAGGGAGACCACTTGAGAAATGAAAGGAGAACAAAATGAAGAGGGATGACAAAGACTATTTATGAAAAGAAGCAGGTGAAAAAGTGAAAGAGGAAGGACGGATAGAAAAAGATCAACAGGAAGAAGAGCGAGACTTTGTCAGTTAAAGATTTAATGTTGCTCCTCAAGTGAATAAAGGCTTTATGACCATCAGTAAAGGTGATAAATAAGATTAATTGCGAAACATCTATCGCTAACCAGTCTCTGTGTGGCTAAAACTCTGACACACACACAAAACTTGTTTCATCACGAATCAAAATCCCCAATGCAGATCTGACTACAGTATTAAAGACTGCTGATCACAGGCTTCAGCAAAAGGATCATCGATGAACAAATCACTATCAAACCATTTGTTAACGCTCTACCTCAGTATGCAATTCTTTCCAGACATCTATGTTTTTGTCCAGTTTATTTGTCGTGGCTTTGCCCCAAATGCATCACCATGAGAAAAAGTCTATTGCTGAGAAAGGAATGATCTAGTGCTATGTAAAGAAGGGCTGGATATCAGATGAAGCACACCACCTATGTACAAGCAAAACTAGCATCATGTCACCAAAAACCTCTGGCAATTTACCAATCTGTGATTTGTTTAGTGTTTTACACACAAAGCCATTTTGATCCGTCCGCTAATGTGAGAACCTTTAGTTGGGTGTACGGTTTAGTCATTTAGCATCCACGTGTGGCCCTTGATAAGCACTCTTTCTTTTTTTAAGCATGACAACCAAATGTGCATCATCAATCCTGCCTTCTTATGTGGTTGCACTGATTAAATTCGTTACATGTTGGCAGCAACAGGCTCTTATAAGGGTGCTATGTGACAGTAATTGAGATTATGATGCACTTCTTCATCATGCTGTCATTATTAATCATGTAAGTACTTGTTGCGTTAGTATGGTGCCGGTTGCGGGATCTGCTCAGAGAAAAACAAACAGGGAGCGTCACTGTCACTGCAACAAGCTGTTCCTTCATCTGGTCCAATAGCAGTTTACTCATATAACAGTGTGATGGCCTCTCTCTCTCACACACACAG
This sequence comes from Sinocyclocheilus grahami, assembly GCF_001515645.1. Lineage (NCBI taxonomy): Eukaryota > Metazoa > Chordata > Actinopteri > Cypriniformes > Cyprinidae > Sinocyclocheilus > Sinocyclocheilus grahami. The sequence goes on along the minus strand of NW_015505189.1, from coordinate 2,730,648 downwards.
TCAGAACGAGCTTGAGCCACAGCAGCATACAGTGACAGCAAAAGCCTTCCAAACAAACCATTCAGTATTACACACTTCGAAAAGTACACACACAATCAAAAATAAATATTTCTAGAGGTGTACACACACTGAAAAAAACACATTTTATATATATTACATGTAGCACTGTAAAAAACCTATACCTCAACATAAGTTTAGTAGGTAAGTTCAGTTGCTGCCACAATTTTTTAAGTATAATTATTTTATAAACAATTGGCTGTACAAGTAATTTCAAATCATTAAAAAAAATATTTAAGAAACATGTTGCCATGACTTATTGATCATATATTTTTTACAGTGTACCATTCAAAAGTTTGGGGTTGGTAAGATATTAAATGTTTTTTCCTCTTTCTCTCACTCACGAAGGCTGCATTTATTTGATAAAAATACTGGAAAACCAGTGATATTGTAAAATTATTTTACAATTAATAACTACAATTAAAAATAACTGTTTTCTATATTTATATACTATTTTATTAAGTAAAATATTCCTGTGATGGTAAAACTGAATTTTCAGCAGCAGTTACTCCAGTTTTTAGTGTCAATTGATCCTTCAGAAATCATTCTAATATGCTGATTTGGTGCTCAAGAAATTTCTTATTATAAATTATCAAATATTTTTACAGTATTCTTTGATTAATATAAAAAAAACATTATTTATTTAAAACATAGTTAATTGAGCACAAAAGTCATGTTTGTTTAATTATTAATTTAATGCATCCTTCCTGAAAAATTTTACTGTAAAAAAAACTGACACCAAACCTTTGAACCTTTGTGTGTGCATACACACACACACACACACACACAGTGGGTAGAAAAGAATCACACCCCCTTTAAAATAATCAAATTTTGTTGCTTTGCATCCTGAAATGCAGACACAGTTTTTGTTTTAACCAGCTGTATTTACTCAGTGCAACTTATAATATCCAAGTGAAAGATACAACAGCAACATGTCAGAAAAAAAACAAACAAAAAAACAGAATCACTGAGTTGGAAAAAGGATCACCCCCTTGTGTCAGTATTTTGTTGAACCACCTTTTGCTTTAATTACAGCCTTTAGTCTGTTGGGATATGTCTCTACTAACTTTGCACATCTAGACTTTGCAATATTTGTCCACTCTTCTTTGCAGAACTGCTCAAGTTCAGTTACATTTGATGGTTGACTCTTTTTGGCTATAGACTTCAAGTCATTCCACAGATTTTCAATGGGGTTTAAGTCTGGGCTCTGACTAGGCCATGCGAGGACATTCACCTTTTTCTCCTTTAACCACTGTGTGGTCAGTTTTGCTGTGTGCTTTGGGTCATTGTCATGTTGGAAGGTAAACCTTCTTCACATTGACAACTTTCTAGCAGAGGGCAGCAGATTTTCCTCAAGAATTTGACGGTATTTTTCCCCATCCATTTATCCTTCTATCCTGACAAGTGCTTCAGTCTCTGCTGCAGAGAAACACCCCATAAGAGGATCTTACCACCTCCATGCTTTACTGTAGGAATGCTGTTATTTGGATGGTGAGCTGTATTGGATTTCTGCCAGATATATGGTTTGGTGTTGAGGCCAAGTAATTCAATTTTAGTGTCATCTGTCTCAGAATCTTAAAGGTGTGTTTTGGCAAAGCTCAGTCGTGACTGCATGTGGCCTTTCTTGAGGAGTGGCTTTTTTCTTGCAACCCTCCCATACAAGCCACATCTGTGGAGAATTTGTGATATTGTTGTCACAAGCACACAATGACCACTCTTTGTCATAAATTCCTGCAACTGCTACAAAGTTGCTGTCGCGTCTCTGACCAGTTTCCTCCTGGCTCTTTCATCCAGTTTGGAGCAACGTCCTGATCCAGGGAGGGTCTGTTGCAACAAATACCTTCCACTTCTTAATAATAGACTTCACTGTACTTCTAGGAATTGATAAAGTCTTTGTAATTTTTTTTGTATTCATCTCCTGACTTGTGCCTGTCAACAACTTTATCCCAGAGATCTTTTGACAGTGTCTTGCCACCCATAGTTGATTGTTTGCTTCAGCTGCACTACCAAGGACTGAAATGCTCCAGGAAAGCTCTTTTCATGCTGAGCTAATCAAAATGACCAAGACTGATCACAAAGTCAAATGGTTTTGTGTGCCATGAGACGGTGATTAGGTACAACTGATTAAGTTCACAAGTCATTTTTAGGAGGGGGGTGATCCTTTTTCCAACTCAGTGATTCTGCTTTTTTTATTATTTATTTTTTCTGACATGTTGGTGTTTTATCTTTCACTTGGATTTTATAAGTTGCACTGAGTAAATACAGATGGATAAATCAAAAACTAAAGCAACTGTAAAGCAAAAACATTTGATTATTTTAAAGGGGGGGGTTTCTATACCCACTGTGTGTGTGTATACACACACACACACACACACACAGACACTCTTATCTGTTTTGGACACATACGTATATCTTTATTGACAATATATTAAAAAAATGGACCAAAATATAAGGAAAAGTCTGAACAAGTCAATTGTAAGAAGCTTGAAAATATAGTTCTGTCATGACAACTCTCGGAGGGATTGGCATGGTAATGTACATGACAATGTTAATGTATTTGGTCTTGGCGGCATAGATCTGCTACGCTGCTGCTGCAGAGCAAGTACCGAGACTTGCTACTGCCAATACATCCACAACATGCTGCTGTGAAAAAATATTGCTGCTGTAAATATAACATACATGAAATAACCCCCATATAGCGTACATGAATCCCCTCGTAGCAGATCTATACAGGTGGAGCTGGGGAAGGTGGAGGGATTCTGAAGCAAGCTGCAACTGCTACTGCAAGGACTAATCATACATTTGAATGTTGAGCAGCAAGCTCATTGGCTACCGATACAGGAGAGAACCAATCAACTGTGCCATGTGATGATGTCATTATGTCAGATTGAGTTAGACCTATCGGACTGCGCCATCTAGAGTTTCATGCCAGAACTCTGTATATATGATTTAAAATCTATATCTATGATATATTTTTGTTGTAATTTGAAACATATGTGAACATATTATTTCACTGTATGGGTCAATTAGCACCATTGTTTACAAAGGTCTTATGTGGAATGAAAACATCCATTATCATGATAACAGATATGATTAATTTGCATCTGTTAACAGGTACTAGTACATTGGCACCACTGAGGACATTGTCACCACATAGAGTAATGATTTGCTTTGGGGCTACATCTGTCCATGCTAGTGACCTGATCTGGAGGTGTGCGGATAAAATCATGTCGAGCCCTCCCTTCCCCACCATGTCTCCACCTTCCATCTGAGCACCGCCTTCTAGCATACGGCTCAAGTCAACAACAGGCACGGGGTCTTTGAATGTGCCATGGACCTCTGTAACAATTAATTCAATATGCATCTTTTGCTTATGTTTTAATGAGTACATATTGCACAAATGCTGCTCTATCAGCCCGTTTTGTTGTTTTATTCATGCCCTGCTCTCTTTAGGCTTTCGCTGTCTGTATTAACATTGATTATGGTCAGCTAACAGGCTAATAAGAAGAAATATTTAGAGCTGGACCTGTTTGTGAACAAGCAGTCTTTAACAAAGTCTAATGCAAACAAGGAGTGTGTTTGTATACGTGTGCTTGTTTGTTCTTTGGCAGTCCATTTCTCAATATGGCCGATGTCTGTGTGTGCAAAAAAAAAACCTTTTCTGTCAATCTCCACATCTGTCCATTGATTATGTGTTTGTGTGTGTGTGTGTGTGTGTGTGTATGTGCGTGTATCACTACAGTGCGTATAAATTGGCAGGCCATAATTAAATGCACAGACCTCTCCACTATCTCCACCTCCAGCACCGCGCCAGTGACGCACGAGCCAGCAGCAGGAGAGTGAGTCATACAGCCCCTGGGGAGCCGCACCCCTCCTTCCTCTATCTTCCTCTGCCTCTCTCTCCTTCTCATTCATTCCGTTTGCTCTAATCTTTTTTCCTTGTCCTTTTTCTCTGTTGTCCTTTCACTCACTTTAGCATGCAGTGTATCATTAAAGACTCTCATTTATACATCCCCTTGCTTTTTTCTTTGTTTGTGCATCGTAGTTCTGTTCACTTTGCTTGCTTCCTCTCACATGCACACAAGTTTATTTGTATAGCACTTTTCACTGTATTGTTTCAGAGCAGCTTTACAGAAAATGCTTGTTTCAATGTTACAATTAGGAAGTATTCTGTTATCAGGCAAAGATGAGGGTGTCAAAGTAATGTCAATATGGCAGTAATATAGACCTGTAATATAATATGGTTCAATGGTAGTTGGTCAACATCCTGCAAACACAATGAACATGTCAGGCTGTGATTACAGCTCGTGCTTGTGATGATTACATTATAAGGATAACAACATACATCGTAAGAAAATAAATCCATAGAAAAATGTAAATATATTTTGATTGAAAATATATTAAAAATGGCAAAAACATATGATATATATAGGCAATATATTTTCTGTATACTGTATTTTAAAATAAAAAAATGTATAAATGTATTATTTAACATTATTGCACTAATAACACTATGGAATGAAAAAATATCCGCAATCAAAAAATACAGGTAAAACACCTGCGAAAAACCTTCATATTAACATTGGGCTCGATTTTTAGGACATTAGGACTTTTCTGAGTGTACACAAGCCCAGTACCAAACCATTGGCCTGTGAAACATCTCACCAGCCTCAATGCAATGGCCAGAGGGAGTCCCATTATACTGCCAAGCCCCATTATGGACTGTCAATCCATTGCCAACTCTGCTAGGTTTTTCATATTGTCTATTTGGAGGGGGCAAAGCATATTTACCAGCATTACATAAATCTGACCCTTCCTCGCAGCTCAGTAAGACTCACTGGCATCCTATTGAGGGTTGATGTGGCAGTATGCAGAGTGAGAAGTATGTGCATGGGTGTGTTATCAACAGATGACACACCTGGAGGCTAAAGGTAATAGTGTGATCAAGTACATGGCTGCACACATTTGCTGCTGCAGAGTCTCCAAGATGCTCATTAATCATTTTAGATTTAATGAATAAAAATTTCATGAAGTAATATTAATATGACAAGATTGTCCTAACAGAGTCTTAAAATGTGAGTGAGTTCATGTGTGTGAAAGAGCTTGTGAGATGACATAGAAAAACTGTGTAGACAGTCGTAGGAACCGCAGTGGACCCCTCTCTCTCTCGCTCTCTCTCTCCTCGCCCACACATATGCAATGGGGGGTGAAAGTGTGTGGGAGAGGGTCTAGTTCCAAACAAGGCAGTAAATCGTCAGGTCCAATAACATCAGCTCTATAGCACTACAACAAAACCACAGAAAGAGAGAGAAAAAGAAAGAGCGAGGGGGTGGTGTCAACAGACTAATGCGTACTGACATTATGGGGGATCTGAAATTAAATGGGAAATAAGTTTGCATTATTTATTTTTTAAAGGATAATTAAATCTTAATTCATTAGCATTCTCTGTGCCAAAAGCAGAATTTGACTATTTTATTGCATTTGACAAATGTACACTATTGAAAATAAAGGTTCCAAAAGCTGGTTTTTGCAGTGATGCCTTAAAAGAACCATTTTGGGTTCCCCAAAGAGTCTTTCAGTAAGCAGTTCAAATCAGACACATTATTATTGGTTATATTTAACAAATAATCCAACAGACCCCTCATCCAACAATCGGACTGGGTGCCAGGATGTCTGTGAACGATCCCCAGGACACCTCAGTCAACATAGCTTTTATGGCCCAATGGAATTCAGAGTTTTACTCTCACTTAATTTACAGTGGAACAGCCACATACCGTGTATAGAAAAGGACTTATTTCAGTAATTCAGATAAACCTTTCTATGAATGAACATATCCCCAGGACATTGTGTATCATTGCTGTTTTGTATATTGTCTTTTGTATTGTTGTATTATATACTGTTTTATGCATGCCTTATGATATAATTATTACATAATGTAACCCTATTGGTACCATGTTTGATATCAAAATAACCCTTGTTTATTCCACCATCCATTGGTGCATACCACCTCCTCATAACAGGCATTGTATGCTTGTTATATTAATCAGAGTATAAAGGGACACAAACCACCTGCCCACTCTGGTCATGCAAATGAGCCAGCTTTCAAACAAATGCTCGTAAACATTCCCTCCAAAAGTTTAAGTTACCATTGGCTCACTGACCCCCTGGAGGTGTGACCTCGCCAGAAGATAAAAGGCCACTACATCAATGACCCCCTCTCTTTCTTCTTTGGTGCTCTTAACTTCTTGCCTCTCGGACATCCAGTCCAATCGCGAACCGCGGGCCTCCCCGCATCAGCAGGACATCAAAGTTGCAGCAAGCCATGTTGCAACTTTTAACCTGGGAGAGAACTCTCTCAATTAGTCAGAGTAACATCTTTGGAGTTCGTCTCTCTTCAAGCCCAGAAGAATGCCATTGCAATTCCAACACCATCAAACCTTCGAACCATCAAGACTTTCACCCAAAACTGCATCTGGACACTCATTCAACGGCCAAGGCAATGCAAGTATTGTACATTTAACTAAAAGAATCAGAGGTTTAGTATAAGCTGTAGACCCCGTTGTAAAAAGGCACTGATGGTTTCAGTGGTTAACGGACCCCGTTTCATAGCTTCATTCCCTGTTTCTCTAATGGTTTCAATTCATCCACTTTAACTCCCCTGTGTATGTATGCGTGAGTATGTTTGTTAGACTAGTTTTGTGTCAGTGTTTAGTTAATAAAACGTTGTGCACAAATTACATGAGTTTGTGATTCTGTTACTGCTTGTGGATAATGTCCCTTTAATGATCCGATCTTGTAACATGCTCTAATACACTAGTACTGTAAGAAAGTTATTTTCTGTAGCCACAAAAATATCATTTCTTAGAGTTGATATGAAATTACACTAAATGTTCGCTGGAAGAAACATAAGTTGAACATTAGTTAATGGCAATATTAATTCTGCTACAGTTACTACTGGCAGCTGATATAAATAATTGTAATTATTTATCTACATTTCCCTTTTGAGGGAATACATACGTAATATCACTCGAGTACGAGAGCGATACCGGCTCTATATCAGCGGCTGTGATTAGGCCAGAGCCACGAGGCCATCACAGCCACTGATATAGAGCCGGTATCACTCGAGTACGAGAGTGATATTGCATTTATACAACAGTTCGACGGAACATGAGTGTAATTAAACAAGAAACAATGGAGTGCCTGAAAAAACCCTCTTTTGTGCGGAACTACTTCCTTCCGCCACTGATTCAAAGCTCAAGTTAAACGTATGTCACTTTTAGAATTCGTATCAAGGGCATGTGCTGCTTCAGTTAGGTTATTAGTGAGAAATAATGAGGTTATAAGAGAGAAACAATGCAGCAAGACGTGCAACCAAAAGAGAGAGAGAGAGAGAGAGAGAGAGAGAGAGAGAGACTGCGAAGCTAGACGTTTCTTCTTATATTAACTAATGTACTCTACGATTAGCTCAGTGAATAATTTTTTAAAAACATAGACCCGGCTAGAACAAGTGGAGTGATACAAAATTGTGAAAGGGCGTTCCTGTAGCGATACCAGTACAATATCTCACAGTTCTCAACCAATCAGATTTGAGAACCAGAACGAACTGTTGTATAAATGTATATACAGTACATATATACATAAAGTGTACATATAAGTACCTATGAGTACCATATTAAATTCTCCTCAAAGTACCATATAAGATTCTTCATGAAACCATAGATGTCAATAAAAACCTTTAATTTTAAAGTCGCAATCAAAACTGAAGTAGCAATTCACATACATGAGTGTAGGTCAGGACTTGGTTGTATCCAATGGTTGTTGATTGGATTTTGAGATGTATGCGCTGTACTCAAAAGCAGAGGAAGATGATTGTAAGCTTGCAGAGGTGGGGTTTAAGTGGATTAAATTATTGAGAATGATTGAGAAGTCCTGCATACGTCACCAGAGGAAAGTCTGTCATTTTTCCCCGGAAGGTCCATTATTTCCTCTAGTTACCAATTGTTTGCCTTTTTACAAGTTATAATTATAAGTTCCCATTCTACATCATATCATACTTTATGAAAAAAAAAGAGTTTAGTGGGAAACTTTCTTTTCATGAGGAATCCAAATGAAAATAAACTGACGAAAACATAGCATAAAGAAAATACTGTGCTCAGCTGTAAAATCTACAGAAGATAGATCTCCCTCCCATAGGTTGTGGCATGTTGCCCAGCTCTAAATCAGTTACATAAGCCTGGTCAAATACGAATCATTAATTTATATGATCACTGATTGAAGCTTGGAAAAAAAAAAGTTTATTTGGCACAATGATAAAAAAAAACAAAAAAACAGACCTTGTAAGCTTGCAGTCATAACAAAAGGCTTACTATAAAATTTAAACTGCTGAATGCATGATCTGTAAGTGCTGCATTATATAGATTGTACAGTATAGTGTATTGGCAGCGTTAGTCTGACTCACATCCATATATGACTACATTCCATTGCTGGCAATGGACAATCCATATATGCAATGGAAAGTTATAATGGCATTTTAAAGATTATTTAGTGTGGGCACCCACAGCTGTTTGTTCACTCTAACAGTCTTAAAAGATAACATACTTCTTCATATATGCGATTCCCACCACGGATGTGGACTGTTTCACAAATAGAACCATCAATGGATCCACACGCGTCACTTCACTGGCAGTTCATTTTCCAACATTGGTACATTATTTATTCCCATGGCTGCATACAAATGTGTAAACATCCACAAAGCACATAAACCATTACATTAATTTTTGTTGATGTCATGTCTGTACTACCTCAGCAATTGGCATTAGATTAATATGAGTCGAAGATTATCATCATCATATAACTTAGAACTAATGATAACATAAAAGGAAATATCATGACTAACTATATAACAAGTGTTTTCAACTTATTCTTGATGCTTGCCCCAATTTACTTTTTATTAAAGTGAGCTAATGCAATGCAATTTGAACATTTTGTCACAACATCATTTCATTCCATGAAATCCACTTGAACAGAAATGTACTTATCCCATTTGTGTTGGGTAATAGGGTGACCATACGTCCTCTTGTTCCCGGACATGTCCTGGCTGGGAATTCTTAAACTGCCTAAAATGTCCAGGTGTTGGCTTTGTTTTTGATATTGACATGCTCTCTACAGTCCTTATGCATTATATGTACATGTATTTGCATTGCTTTGACAATTCTCTGTAGATCCCGCCTTCTCTCATGCAATGATTGGTCAATTATGTACTACTTTTCTGTCATTACCTTCAGCAAGCATGAAAACAACAAGAAAACAAAGCCAAAACCCAGACATTTTAGACAATTTAAAGGTCCCATATTGTCAAAACCGAAATTCCCTTTCACGATAACTGAGGTCTAGGGGCTATTTAACTACCATATAAGTTTCAAAACAGTCAGTCCACAGTAAAATGCACACAGCCTGCATAAATTAGCTGTGATTTTTCACGAACCGGTGTGACTTCCGTAAAAAGTTGATGTCAGAACTACACAGTCACCGCCTTCAGTCACCACCCCGAGCACCGCCCACCGACCCACTCTGCCAAACCCCCAGACAACATCGCGTCCATGCTATTACTGAGCAACAACAACAGGGAAACATGTCGAAAAGGTTAACTTTAACCACGAAACCAGATCGGCCGACCTGTAACGTTACACTCTCACTCAAAGGATGGACGATCTGACAGGATTGTTACTATGAGGTGGATCACATCTAACGTGTATAGTAAAGACAAACTCACCGTGTCTATCTAGTAATGATGAAGATGTATATACATTTCAATTTCAGCAGGCAACTATTTTTACAGCTACATTATTGTTCCAGCCACAATTCATCACAACAATGTATATACAATTACAAATGATTATATATAAATCGTCAGTTTGTTGTTTTACACACATGCACACAGAAATGATTTCATACACGACAATAGTCGTGAGATGCAAGAAACATAGACATATGGCAAGAAATCTGTAGACGCGCCCATAACAACAAAAGACAATACTTTATTGAACCTTTTCTGATAAGAAGTGTGCCCTGCAAACACGAGCATTTTTGACGATCGTTTCTGTCCAGTCCGCTCGTTTTATCGCGTTTAACCACAGCTGTCGTCGTTTTTTTTTTTGTCTAGCAGTGGCAGCAGATATGCGATAAAATTTCTAATTTGAGGCTGTATTACGTCGATTCTGACACCCGACATCACAACAAGATGATATTTTAAGCTGCTTATGTAGCCGAATCTGCGCTGGTTTGAATGGGCCGTCTCCAGTTTCCCCTTTGTTTTGCTGCCTCCAGCTAGTGCTGTGATGTCGGCTGACCCTAGTTACCTGTGGTT
>NW_015505189.1:2712785-2720209 GCF_001515645.1 Sinocyclocheilus grahami | reverse complement strand
TATACCGCAAATATATATTCTTAAGGACATCAAAACCTAAAATAAAACTCCAGAAAGGTGTACAATATGTGACCTTTAAATATCTGGCCAGCATTTGTCCAGAAAAAAGAAGGCGCATGGTCGCCCTAGTGTTGGGCCTGCATGAATCCTTTTTGTTGCTACTTGACATGAAAACTGGGAATGTGGTTTCTTGTTCCCAGCATGCTTTGCTTGGGACTACATGGGAATTGCACAAAAAACCTGAAGAATAACTTTATACAATGCAATTGATATGCCTTCTACTTGGCCAATTGAGGGATACTGTGTTAATTAAGGTGACTGGGTTTTGTTTCCGCGATTCATTTTTAATTAGAACAACCCCAAATCTTCATGTTAAAAACAAAGGTTAAAAGTTAAAGGCCTTTTTAATATGGGAAGGGGAAGGTGGTGCTCGCATGTTGTCAAACTGACAGGGGAACTCTGTTTGGATAGTACTTTGTGTTAGCAAGACTCCCTTCGCTTTGTTTGCAGTAAGCGTGGGCAGGAAGCCTCTGTCACATATCCAATCTAAGGGCATCCCTCCCACGGTTAGTTGTCTGAATCGATTATAAATGGATTAATTTTTTTTAAAGCGCCCTTGGAAGGCTTTGGGTGCTGAAATTATGCTTGCTGTAGCACGAGAGATTCATCTGGGGGAAGACCAAGACACGGTGGATGCCGCCTCATTAACTCCCAGTCAGAGCCGGGAGAACAAACGATCAGTTTGCACCGCCGCCGCCTTTGCAAAGAACGCCAACGCGGCATTCCCCATCCTGTGACTTATGCAGCACAGGGTGGAAATGATGAAAGTGAAAGAATTGGTCTTTCGGCTTCAGATGATCAACGTGGGATAGGTCATTTGTCAACAGAGTGCTGTTAATTCTCTGAGGCAGAACGCACCTCTTCAGTCGCCCGCTCCTTTGAGACAATCGACGTCCCCTGGGTGAAGTTAACGTAAACAGTCAGTTGGCTGCAGAAACACTATCTTTTCCGACAGCCTTGTAAAGCCTCTGTCAACTCATTCTCACCATGAGCTAATCCAATTCGTTCATGTTTAACACCACAGACATTCTGAAAGAATCCACATTGGAAGGATTTTCTTAACTTTCATTATGGAATATTCATTATTCTGTCGTTACTGTAACCAAAACATGCCAATTCACACATTAAAACGAATTAAGAATGGTATTCTGCATTGTATCCTGTATAAATGAGCAAAACAATAGAGGTAGAAATGGCATTCAAACTTTAGATCGATAAAAGTTTCTTTAATTACACAAGAAAGGTGCACCCTCAAAATAATTTAACTAATGGCCCTTTAAGGCTGTCGTACTATTAGAGTGAGCCAAAAGAACTTCGTAATGAAGAAAAATGAAGGCAACAAATGAAAGCCAAGTGACAGGATCATCCCGCATTTTTGTGAATGAACTTCCTGGCTAGTTCCATGGTCTGAAGAAAATTGGGGGTGTATAGCCTAATTAAGAGAACGGTTGGACAGATAGCAGAAAAAGAGTGCGTCACAGTTTTTTTGGAATAGATGGCTTTCTAAATTCCTTTACGTGGATAAGTGTACTAATTACCTGTTTAGCTCGTGCAGAGATGCGGCCTTTTCCACGGTCCATTCTGCATCCCTGTTCTTGACAACAACTTAAGGCGTGTCGATCCGCTCAAGTACAGACCTAGCACGCTGGTTGGTTAGCCCTGTAAAACAATTTCACTAGTGATGCTACAACATGACACTTAATACGTGCAAAATTAACAATTTTCATTTTAAAAGGAAAAAGATGTGGTCCACCTGGAAACATTTTAAACACAAGCTTGAAAATGAAAAAAGGAATAATTATTACACCACGCGTTCTTTATCATTACACATTTTAATTTTAGTAGATGCCCAAAGTTGCTTAAAGGAATCAAAAATGCTTTCATCATTTATTCATCCTCGTGCCAAACAAGCCCTTTGTTTTGTCCATGAAACACTAGATGTTGGGGATGCGAGTGGCTGACAGCTTCAGTCACATTAACTTACTTGAATGGTGACTGAGACTGTCATCTCCTAAAACAACATAAGGGTGAATAATAATGACAAAGATCATTTTTGGGTGAGCTAGGCTTTTAAAATTTCAGTTGTCAGTTCGTTCAAACAGATAAAGTGGTCACTGAAAACTACTGCTGACAAAAGGTAATGTTTTTTCTCACACGTCCGACTGCTCATTCATTGAATTTAGCCTACCGAAAAGAGTCTATACTCTAACTATCTCTAACACTCCTGTACTCATGATAAATTACATTTTTGCTGGAATTGCTTTTTTATTCAAAGGCTACAATAAAGATCACCCTAACATTTAGGAAAGAAATGTGCATTAAATATAGAACGAAATAACTTTACATTAGATGTGGCACATTATTAACGTTGATTGTCCGCAATGATGCATTCTAAACAATAGGCTATCGTTGCAAATTGAAATAGTGAATATTTTAAGATACCATAACCTGTCGTCTCTTTGCAGTTTGAATTTTGACGTTTCATAACGTTGTAATTTTTAGATAGCCACAGTGGATAAGTACACAGAAACACTGTATAGTAGGCTATTGTAGTGTCAATGTTTATTGTCCATTACGCCTTGTAGAAAAACGGTTGCAACAGCTTTCAATACTGTTAGATTTCAAAACATCCTGTCATAATAATGTCACGACTTGGGTGCGGAAGAGGCACATTAGCTACTCAATAAATCTAGATTAGACAAAACATGCATAATGCATTTGGGGTCGCTTTTTCACCATGCACTGACGATTCATGCGCCAGCTGTTTCCTCTGTGCATTTCATGGTGTAATTGCATTTATACGTTTGGCTAGTGAGGCAATGCACATCGTGATGAGGATCGTTGGTTCCTTTGTGTTGTGCTGTCATCAGTATGCAGCTGCATTAGGAAGGGATCGGTCTCGCGCTCCCCGTGTTGTCTAGCCCTCTCTACTCGGCGAAAAAAAGTACTATTTCATTCATCCCGTTTCCTTCCATTCATCTGGGCACTGCAGCGTAGCGAAGACTCGGGGTTCGATCAGCACCAAAATTCTTATCAATGGAGAGGGTGACGTCAATGAGCTAGAGTGACGTGCAGTCACGTGGGCGCAGTGGGGCCGAAATAAAAACACGGGAGCTGACCGTGGTACTGAAAATATCCCATAGCGCCGGGCAAGAAAAGCCTACCATACGGCTTACACAAACGAAACCACTATACAAACAAAACGGCAACATTCAAACAAAGAATTTATTGTTGAAGCGGATCCTTACACGTAAATAACTTGCATACAAAGTTTGAAGAGGACACAATTGGTGCGTCGGACTGCGCTGCCACTGACAGGATTCCCGGTAAGTCCCGGCTTTCTTTTTATAGTAACAGGCAACAGTAATTGTAGAAGCCATGGGAAAATAAATGTATATTATAATGGGGACAGAAGAAAAATGTAAAAAGTAAAGAATTTGCTATATTTGTTTACAAGTAAAAAAAAAACATTTATTCCCTGTATAATAATAATATAATATATTAGGGATGTGTAATAAAATGCATTCTAAAATACATTAAAAAAAAACTACATATAAAAAGAGGAGTTGAGGAAAAATGTAGTAATGTAGAAAGTAAAAGTATAATATTTAATACAATTTTTATAATAGAATGATTGGTTAAAGCGTTAATGCAACTTATTAAAAACCACTTTAGTGATACTAAATATTGCAGTGATGACTTTTACACTTAATGATGAAGATGATGGGGCTGATCAATAGCACAGCTCTCATAATGATTTTTACCACGCCCTTGCTCATGCTTTCATCATCTTTCTCATCATCATAGCATCAGATACCCAAAATAACAACTTCGAGTCCAATCACAAAAGCACACGAGAGACACGGAGATAAAAACACGTTTTGCTTTGGCTTGCCTTGACTTTTGCCTGTTGGAGTCCAGTCTGACTTTTATTTTACATACTTATAAGTATCTGCTCATATGGAGAAGAGAAATGTTGACATGAAATTTAACAGCAGAGCATTCATTATCTGTTTTCATGTCATGGGTTCAATTTGTGATTGCAGTATGGCCCTGTTTAAATCTTAATTCTAATAGATCTGTTTTAAAGCAGAAGATTAAGAGCCTACTTAAGGACAAGGCTTCTTAGAGTCGGATTACTTACGTGCTTTGTTGATGAGAACTCCCCAGTGTGCGCTGTCATTGGCGGCAGTTAAAGAGGGCGTTAGAGTTGTGCTTGGGCTACATTGTGGAGACATGATTCTAATACCAAAAAAATAAATCATTCCAAATTGGAAAGGAGATACAGGCTTTTTAATAAAAATGAGAAAGAGTTCCTGCAGCATTTCACATATGGCAAACACCGATGTCAAACTTTAGATGTGTAAATCCATGCATTGTAAGCGACTTGGCACATATTTGACGATTGCAGCAGTGTTTGCTCGTGCAACGGCGAGTGGAAATCTAGCCACATAACCAGATTTAACCATAAACATCGGTGTCGTGATTAGCATACCTTGAGCTTTAGGATCGCTTAATTTTCATTACAAAATTAAAGTGAGATAAGAATGCTGTTTTATTCAAGTTCATTGGTTTTGCGCTTCCAAAGCTTTGAAATCCAAACTCCATGTACCGTTTCATCCATATGAATATGATTTTTTTTTTTTTTTGGTGGGGATCTCAAACTTTTCATGGGCATACCGAGATCCTCTGATCATCTTTGTATCGCTTACTCATTAACCTCCCGCGCATCGGAAGGGCTCCCCCCTAAGGCGCTTTTCCTCCTATATATACTGTATTAGCACCGCGCTGCGTGTGCGAGCAATCACAAGCACAAAAGCGCTTCAGAGCCTTCACGAACCGCACCAGCTCTAGCCGCAGAGCCAATTAGAACGCCTTTGCAAAATCAGCTAAGCAGCAGACAATAAAACATAAATTATACCTTAACAAAGACCCACCCACCCAATGATTAATTTTTTTTAATGCAAAATATTAATGTTTTTCTTTTTGTATAGTTTGTTGTATGATCTCTCCAGAAGAGAGAAATCCTCACTGGATGACTAGGGAAAAAGTATTTGCTAAAGTGCACATTTAACATTAGTTCTTCCATTACCAAATAAGCAAATGGGTCATGAAATGCTCTCAGGTATCAAACGCAAGTCATTCATACAAATTTATATTTAATAGACAGTGAGTGTTGCATTCAGGCAGTCTGCAAAGAAGTGAATCACAAAATGTGCCCACCATCTTACCTGAGAAAAATCTAAATTGCTGTGCAGTGGTGTAAGAACTCAAATTCATTTTATTTTATAATTGTCACAAAAGTACATCAAAACACCATATAAATATAAATCACACATATAAAATCAGTAGGCAATATCAGATTTGATCTTTGACCATTTTTGAACTTCTGTCTTTCAGGTTCAACACGTATGTGTGGTCATGATCTGGTGGCAACAAACTTCAAATGTCCCCTTCATTTTTCTGTTCATGTTATTTAGTCTCACATTCAATTCTGCAACCTTCAGTTCAGTGACAGCAGATAGAAACACAGTAAGTGACAACTATGCAGCATCCTCCTCTGCTCAGCAACAGGCTCAATATACTCAACCAGCCGAGGAACAGGGCACGCTACATGAGGAAAAAGAAGATGATGAGCTCTTCAAAGACGTGGATCCTAGAACCCTAGCAGCGGTCCTTCTCGAGGCCCTCAACCAGCCCCAGAAGGAAAAGATGAGTGAACGAGAAGATGGGGGAACAGAAGTGGAAAAGGAGAAGGATCTTCAGGGTGCAGACAGAGACAGAGATGGTCACAAAGAGCTGGAGCTGGTCATGGCAGCTGCTGCAGCACAAGGAAAAGACGAGAAAGAAAGAGAGGAGGAAGAGGAGAAAAAAAGGGCTGAGGAGGAACAGCTAACGGAGAAAGTGACAAGCCGCACCACCAGTCAGACAGTACCATTAAAAGAGCAGGTGGCCCCACAGGAGGGGGCAACAAAAGTGGAGGTGATAAAGGAGGAGGAGAGGCAGGAGCCAGAGAGAGGAGAACTGCGGGAGGAGGAAGAGCAGCTGAGTCCAGAGGAAGTGAAGAATCTGGAGACTATGTTAGAGGAATTCCAGAGCTACAGCACAGCCACTAAGAGAGAGCGTGACATGTCCACAGGCCAGAGGGAGAGCCGTGGGGAGTATTTCGATTACCTGGACCGTAATGGCCTCATGAACAATGAGATCAAGCCTAAAGCTAAAGGCAATGACCTAGCACTGTCCAAGAAGAAGCTAAAGTGGCAGCTTGGACAAGAAAAGAACAAAATTCAGAATTCAGGCAATTTAATGGATGACTTTACCAACAACCTTTCTGACCCAGAGGAAGAAGATGAGGAAGACCAAGAGGATGAAGAACAGCTGAGCCCTGAAGAAGAGGAAACTCGGGCCAAAGCGGAGCAAGAGGAGGTACGCAGACAGGCAGCAGAGGCACAAAGAGCCAAAGCGGAGGAAGAAAAGCTTGCAGACATTGCATCTGACATGCTCCTGAAATACATTGTGAAGCAGGACAAGAAAAAGTACCAAGACAACAATGGTGCAGAAGATAAGCGCTCTGATGAGAAGGACACTAGTGACGACGATGATGACATTGACCCACAGACCATCGATAAGTTGATTGAGATCTCCAGCAAGCTGCATCTTCCTGCTGATGATGTGGTGGACATCATTAACGATGTGGAGAAGAAGAAGAAAAAAGATGCTCCTGAAAATCTCCCATGGCAACGTCCTCTCGTGCCGCCTCCAGCCCCCGTTGCACCTTCTACACTGTTACGTAAACCTCCTCCCTCAAAGCCTCCTCAACCGAACACAAACTCATTAAAAGCCTGGTTCAAAGACAGGGCCTCGGTCAAGCCCAGCAAGCAAGATATTTGGACGAGGCAGCAGTGGCCCTTTCGTACCTACCCTTCCTACAGTTTCTATCAAAAACCCTACCGGGGATATTACCCCATCTACATCCCGCCTCCAAAACCAAAATCCCGCTACTATCCCAAGCCCTCTTTCTCCCTCAACGATGCCCTGGGAAACTCACTGGACTATGACTTTGATTACTCCCCCAGACGGAAGTCCCGTCCCTGGGCGCACTCTCGCCAAAGACTCCAACCAGCCTTCCAGCGAAACCTCTACTTCCCTCACCCTCGGACTTTCAAAGCCGTACCCATGCCTAAACCCCGGTCGCCTCTGCGTCGTTGGCCGTCCTTTTATTACCCAGCCCGAGCTCCTGTAGTCACCAGGGAGGATGATTACTATAGTCCACGGAGGCAGCCGCCACAGGACAGTGAAGAGGAGCTGGAGGACTTCATCGAGAGGGTCTTTATGAAACATCCCAGGATGTTTCAGTGAGCAGC